>NW_020200609.1:163750-175481 GCF_001531365.2 Cynara cardunculus var. scolymus
GATTTTGTTATGAAGTTACCTCGAACTCCAAAGGGGTATGACGCGATTTGGGTAATTGTTGATCGTTTGTCCAAATCTGCACATTTTGTACCAATAAGAGATAAATACTCTTTAGAAAAGTTAGTGCATATTTACATCAAAGAAATTGTTACCAGACACAGTGTTCCATTGTCCATTATCTCTGATAGAGATAGTCGGTTTACTTCAAAGTTATGRGAAAGGTTACAGAAAGCTTTAGGGTCTGAAATTCAATTAAGTACAGCTTATCATCCGCAGACTGATGGGCAGAGTGAAAGAACTATTCAAACTCTCGAAGATATGTTAAGAAGTTGTATTATTGACTTCGAGGGATCATGGGAAGATCACTTGCCATTAATAGAGTTTGCATATAACAATAGTTACCATTCCAGTATCCAAGCAGCACCGTATGAAGTGTTGTATGGACGTAAATGTCGAACGCCATTATGTTGGAATGAAGTGGGTGAGAAACAGTTAACGGGTCCTGAAATTGTCCAAGAAACTTTTGAAAAGATCGAATAGATCCGTGAAAGAATAAAAATAGCACAAGATAGCCAGAAAAGTTATGCAGATAATCGTCGAAAGCTAATTGAGTTTAGTATAGGTGATTTTGTAATGTTAAAAGTCTTGCCATGGAAGGGTGTCATCAGATTTGGAAAGAAAGGGAAGCTCAGTCCGAGATATGTGGGGCCGTTCAGAATATGTAAATGAATTGGGCTAGTAGCATATCAGTTAGAGCTGCCAGAAGAGCTGAGTTTAATTCACAACACTTTCCATGTGTCGAATTTGCGGAAATGTTTTGCTGATCCGAATTTGGCTATACCGTTACCAGAGATTCAATTAGACAGTAAGTTGAATTTTGTAGAAACACCGGAAGCCGTAATCGACAGAAAAATCAGGGTGTTGAGAAACAAAGAAACAAGTCTAGTTAAAATTCGGTGGAAGTTTCACAAAGGACCAGAAGCAACATGGGAATTGGAATCAAAGATGCGATCAGAATACCCATGGCTTTTTATTAAAGGAATTCCGGGATGGAATTCTTTTAAGGGGTGGATAATGTGATAATCGGATCCTGGTTACCACCCAAGGTAAATAATACGTGATTATCTGATTAAAAGATTACGTGATATCATGATAAATTGATATGTTTAGTCATGCTGGTATGTGAAAATTATGTGTATGTACATATGTGAAAGTATATATATATATATATATATATATTTATATATATATGTACATAGTATATATGCTTGAGATAAGTGTGTATATATATATATATGTATATATGGTGTATGTATGCATGCATATGGCGGTGTAAGTTTGCTGACTTTCCTGATTTGGAAAGTATAAAAGGATGGCTTAGCCTCCATATTTCTTCTTCTGGTCTTTTTGATAAGCTGTGCAATTTAAAGAAAGAAGAGAGTTGGCCGAATTAATTCTATTTGGAGATTCAAGTTAATCTCAAGTGTTTGATTTCAAAAGCTTGATAAGGTGAGTGATTTCTAAACTCTTTTGCATAAAATTATTACTCGTTTCATATGAATTTTGTTTGAATTTGGATAGAAATCAGTCTTTTGCTATAAGTGTTTATCCGGATATTAAACCGGACAAGGTTTGACCGGATTGTTTTAAATCGGACAAAGGTTAATCGATGTATTGTCCGGATTGTCTTAAATCGGTTAAGTGTTGATCGGATTATGATTGGTAAGAATGATTATCTTTTTACACTGAGAAGTAAGAACACGACCAAATGGTGGCCGGATTATTTTAAAGTGGCTAAGTAATAAGCGGGGTATTGACCGGACTTGTTATCCGGACAAAGATGAGATCAAGCCTTATACGGGGTATTGACCGGACTTGTTATCCGGACAAAGATGATTTTGATTCTAAGTGATAAATCGATCAAGCYTTATGCGGGGTATTGACCGGACTTGTTATCCGGACAAAGATGATTTTGATTCTAAGTGATAAATTGATCAAGCTTTATGTGGGGTATTGACCGGAGTTGTTATCCGGACAAAGTTATTGAGAATTATTTCCAAGTGTAAATCGGACAAAGTTCATTCTGTGTGTTGTCCGGATAGTTGACCGGATTTGAAGTCCGGCTAAGTCAAAATTGACCGGATTTGATATAATGTTGTGTTTTCGATGAGAAATGTTATTTTATCATAAAAAGGAAGTTTTGAAAGAAATAATTTTGTATTGATAATAATTTCAATGGCTGCGGTTTATTTGAAATTATTATGTGAAAAGATTTTGATGAGGAAATAAGGATGGCATATAAGGAGAGGTGTACCATGGGATAAGGGTGGCATATCAAGGAGAGGTGTACCTTTGGATATAAGGGTGGCATTTATATGTGTGTTGTATGATATAACTCATTCTATTATATCCTTTAAGACTACCGTGGTTCGGAGTCTGTATTTCTTTGTGACTTAAAGATTTTGGATCAAGGTTCTTATTGGAAATCATAGTTTGGATGTTATTGAGGAGAAAATGTCAGGTTTGGCCTGAAGCTTTATATAACCTTGTTTGGTTAAGARAAGGTTTAAAAGTGGCATTATGTGGAACCTGATTGGTTCAGAGTTTTGAGATTTGAATAAGCGGAATGCTTTGCTTGATAAATGGAAAAGATTTGGTATTACGTTCTATTTATTCATATATTTGATATATATATGAAATGATATTTTCCCTAAAGGTTTTGGTGATTTTTCATCCTGCAATAACATAAATAGGGTATCTCACTAGACCTTTCGGTCTAACCCTGGTTTTGTGATTTAAATTATGTGTTGCAGGAGGTTCGGACAATAAGGGGAAGGAAAAAGTTTAATATGTTCCTTTATGTGCTTCTGCTTGAAGATCTGTTTTGATTGATTAGTACAAGAAATGTATTTTGAATTTTTGGACCTTGTATCTAGTCATGTTAGATTCTTGTACTAAGGGACCTGAATGGAATGATATCATGTATTTCTTTTGTATGAAATATGTGTTACATGCACTATGTGGGTTAGGGCGTTACAGAACTAGAGGGAAATCTTCAATGCATCTCTCTTTGATCTTCTTGTCTATAACCTGTGTCAAAAATGCAATGTAATTCTTCTTTAAATATTTCCGCATCTTCATGCATGATACTATCTTAATCTTCCGATCGGACTCCTCTTCTTGAATTATAAGGGCTTCACCTCCTTCTTGAGGAATTCGCATAATCTTTTCTGAACAAACTATTTCAGCTCGATTTTTGGATAGCCAATCCATGCCTATAACTATATCAAAACGTTCTAACTCAATCGGAATAAGGTCTATGCTATAAGCCTTCTTGGCTAAACATAGAGAGCAGTCCATGATTATGTCTCTAGCCCTAATTTTCTGGCCATTGGTAAATTCTATTATGTAAACTTCTTTCAACTTTTGAGATTTTAAGTTAATCCTCGGCTTAAAATCTAATGATACAAAACTTCTATCTGCTCCTGAATCAAATAATACCGACGCAAATCCGTTATTCAAGAGAAATGTACTTGTAACCACATTGGGATCATGCCTAGCTTCATTTGCTCCAATCTCGAATGCTCGGCCCCGTGCTTGACTTTCTAGGTTTCCGTGATTGACTGGTCGGGCTTGGTTAGCATTTGTTCCTTGTTTTCTCTTTGGGAAAACGTTTCTCATATGATCCGGACTTCCACATTCATAACACAAATGCTTTCGGCAGTCCTTCGTGGAATGGCCCCCTCTGTGGCATCTCTGACAATTCATGCATTTCCACCAATGCAGATATTTACATTTATTTCACTTGGGTTTGCTTCCTTGATTTACCACCTGGGTCTGCACCTCAAAATATCCTACTACTTTCTTGTTCTTGCCAAATCTTCCCCCAGATTTTTGGTTCCCATGTTTCCTCCATCTTCCTATTTCCTTTGATGAATTCCCAGACCGGACATCATTATTTGTAAGTTTGGTAGCAATGTTTATCGCCTCCTGAAGGGTCTTCGGGTTTGCCGAGGTGATATTCCCTCGAATTTCTGGAGACAACCCCCAAATATATCCCTCGATTCGGACTTCCTCAGGTGTCACAAGATGTGGCACTAAATTTCCTAACTCATGGAATCGAGCAGTATATGCATCAATGTTTTCCCCTTTCATCTCATGGTTCCATAACTCCATTTCCAACTTTTGGAGTTCACTCCTTGGACAATATTCGTCCATAAGTAATTTCTTGAAAGTTGGTTGGCCGCTTCCCAACCCCTAGTATGAACTAACGTGTTCCACCATGTCAGTGCTCGGCCTTGCAGTAAGCATGCAGTGTATTCTACTTTATTTGTTTCTATGCAATTACTGATATGGAGGACATATTCCATACCCTCAATCCAGGTTAATAATCCTACGGCTCCCTCAGTTCCATGGAATTCCTTTGGGTTGAAGGATCTGAAGGATTTATAGGTGCATTTCCTAGGTGTTCTAGGCTCAGAATTGGTTGGTTGGTTAGCGTTCAGGCCTGTCGCTACCTGGCTGACAATATTGGGGAGCGCGGCCAAAAGTTGTTCTGACACGAGTCGTGCAACTTCAGGGTTTTCTCTTTTTGGCGGCATTTTCGAAATCCTAGATCAAACAGGGATTTGTTATTTCCATAGTAATACCTTTGTTCAACAAATTCTAATCAACCAAGTGATGCACAGGATATTTATCTCATAGATATTATTCAAACATTCACATGATCAAACAGAATAATTTTATATTAAACTAAGGTTCGGTGCAATTAAACATTTTTCAAAAGATGCTAGGGCTTAGTCGATTACAACCGTCAAAACAAGACCTTAGGTTCCAACAAAAGAGAAAAAATTCTAATTCTATTCATCACTTCTTAAGCAGCATCCTGCAAATCAACAATCCTAGTATCAGCACCACCAACATACTCACCATCAGGCATTTATACAATCTCCTATTCTCTCGTCTAGCAGCGAGGACGACATCCAAAGTCCTCATCATACATTGGTTGTGCATCTCCACAACATCTGACAAGTTGTTCAAGATATAGTGGTGATATCCCAGCCGATTATGGTGAGTTCGAGTCTCCAACGCAATACCCTGCACCCACTCTCGTTCATCCGGAGTCATGCCCTGGGTGTATGATGCAGGTACCCCGGTCACCACTTAAGAGGCCCCGCTCCTATGCTGCGGTTGGGATGACTCCCCTCTTATTCTAATGGAGTTCTGAAAAGTCACCCGTCGAGGTAGTGGAACACTTTTCCTAGCCGTGACTCTAATCCTTGGGCCATGAAATGTTGAGGTGGAATATCGGGCACTGGCTCTGATGGGGGCAATATTGATGCATGTGATAAAGTAGGCGTCTCGCTAGTCGCTGTGTCCTCATCCTTATATGGGTCTACCTCTTCATTGATTGATGAGTTCTTTCTGGGTCGGCTGGTAATATAGCCGGATTCATCAGCCGAGTATTCACTAGGAACAGATGACGGCATGATGAACTGCGGTATTAACAAACTTAATTACTAAAGGTACCACCAATAAGTGCTTAGGGTTAGGACAAAAGTTACTAAGCAGGGCCTAAGGATGGCAAGCAAGCTAGAGCCTCTGGATGACCAGAGCTTCTGGTTGCATTACCAGAGCCTCTGATTGGTTTACCAGAGCTTCTGGTTGAAGTTCCCATATTCGGAGCAATAATCGATTTTTAGTTCATCGGCCTCTGGTTCAACATTCATACTTGGCAAAATAATAGATTTCTAGTACATCGAACTCTGGTTCAACATGCACACTTAGTGATGTAAGGGATTCCTAATCCATCGGCCTCTAGTTCAACATGCACACTTAGTGATATAAGGGATTTCTAATCCATTGGCCTCTAGTTCAACGTGCACACTTAGTGATATAAGGGATTTCTAATCCATCGGCCTCTTGTTCAACGTGCACACTTAGTGATATAAGGGATTTCTAATCCATNCGTGCACACTTAGTGATATAAGGGATTTCTAATCCATCGGCCTCTTGTTCAACGTGCACACTTAGTGATATAAGGGATTTCTAATCCATCGGCCTTTGGTTCAACATGCATACTTATTGATGTAAGGGATTTCTAATTCATCGGCCTCTGGTTCAACATATGCACTTAGTGATGTAAGGGATTTCTAATTCATCGGCCTCTGGTTCAACATATGCACTTAGCAAATATTTTCCTTTTGAGGACCAGAGCCTCTAGTTCTTCTAACCAGAGCTTTTGGCTCACAAGGTCAAGCCAACCAAAGCTTCTGAACGCCATCCACTCATAATGCTAAGTGTCCTTTAACCACAGCTAGGATGCAGAGTTCACTTTCTAGTTCTCAAGGCTGACTTTATCTGATACAGAGTACAGGTATTTGGATACAGAGGTTATGAAGACTAGACCCTTTCATCTACGTCTAATCACCAAGTATTCGGATACAGAGTCGACCCTCTGGTTTTCTTAGTGCTCTAGATGTTAAAGGTTTATGCAAACACACACATATTCATGCTTTTGATGCCCTAAGTAAAATTTCCTACGTTGAGCATGTTTCCAATATAACCGATTCGAATTTCTTATTATACATAAATTAAACATAGGTGATCAGGCTTTGTTTAATAGATGTATAATAACGCGACATTCATCTTTCGGTTATACTAGTGACATGCTTTGCATAGGCATGTATATTTTAAATCATTTGAAAACTGTTTTTGAAAATATTTGGTTATAGTTTGGGGTTTTTAGGAAAAACCAGTGTTCTCTATTGTTAGCTCTCATATTTCATTTAATTTAAAAGTATGAAAAAGTATTACTGCAAGTGTTGACAGAAGGGTTCATTCCACAGAAAACCACAGAGGACCAACAACAGAAGATGATCATTCGTACAAGTCAAGATTGACCGAACCTCTGTTGTCTCTCACAGAGATTCTGGAAAATCGTCCTCTGTTATCAAGAGCTTACAAGTCATATGCAGCAGTGCCTCTGGGATGGCTCCCAGAGGGTCTGCGGTTCATCTTCTGTGGAGAACCTCTTCTTACTGTTTTACTTAGGTTAGTTAGCTGCACGTGCTTCTCACGTGACTATGTTTGTAATCGACATTATTTGGATGGCTTGGATGATTTCACTTGTCTAGGTCATGTCAAAAAAGTCGTTAGGAACTAGTATAAATAGAAGCTTAGGCCTTTGTAATTCTAAGTGCTTCCCGTATTGTAATTGTCAATACTTTCAATCAATTGAAAATCATTTGAAGTTATTCTCTCGTGTTTTTCATATTCATCATTTGTGTGTTCTTGATTAATTTCTTACTCTTTTTGTTCATATATTGTTTCCGCTGCACTGTTATTGTCTAAAAGATCATCCAGAGTATTTGATTAATATCAAAACTGAGTTTACAGGTCCAAACAATTGGTATCAAAGCAGGAATCAAATTCTTATTTGATTAATTTTGTTCTTGGTATTAATCTGCATTTGTTCTAGAAATTCCTGAGCATTACGAACCACGTCCTATTGCAAACTGGAGTGATGAGGAAAAAATAATGGTTGAATTGGGCAGCAAGTGCAAACGATTGTTAATTATGGCAATACCTCATGAAATCTTCAAATGCATCGATCACTGTCAACTGTCCATGGATATTTGGGCATAATTAGAAAAGCAGATTGAAGGAGGTAAGAAAACACTCAAGAACAATCGATCAATTTGCATTGACGAGTACCACAACTTCAAGGCGAAAGCAAGTGAATCCCTGTCGGACACATACTCTAGATTGAATACCTTGATTAGCAACTGCAAGMGGTATGGAGTAATGAGAACGGCAGAGGACAACAACTCGTTATTCTTGAAGAGCCTTAGAGTTGAGTGGATGCATCTCACCATGTCCACGAAGGCCAACTTAGACTTGGAAATGTGGACTCTAGCAGACTTGTTTGGATCTCTTAAAAGCCAAGAGCCTCAAGTTCTGCAAATGAAAAAGAAATATGGTGGTCCACTAGCTCTAGTCGCAAAGGATGGATGCTCTGGAAAAGGGAAAGAGGCACAGAAGGAAGAGAAGGAGAAGAAGATGAAGAAGAAGGTATTGATAGCAGAAAGTGATGAAAGTTCTGATGAAGAAGTCTCCATGAAGGAGATGATGAAAACTCTGGCCTTGATCACCAGAGAATTTAGAAAGGGTCGTGAGAGGAAGGAGTATAAAAGTTTTGGCAGAAGAAACTTTATAGAGGGAGAGAGATCTGAGACTAGAGAGAAGGAGCAGAAGCCTTCGCAGAGGGTTGAAGAGCAGAGGAAGGAAGAGCCAAAAGATGGTTGCTTTAAATGTGGCAAACCTGGCCACTTTGCTGCAGACTGCTGGTCAAAAGGGCCAAGGACGCCACAGAGGGGTCCTAAAGAGGCAGCCTTCTACAAAAAGAAGGCTGACTACTATCAGCAGAAGTCTCTGCTAGCTCAATCAAGTGAGCTAGTAACCGATGAGTCCTCAGATGAAGATGAATAGAAGGGTCTTCTCGCTTGGGAAGACTCGGACACAGAGGACGAGCTCTTCTGTGGGATGGAAGACATCAATTCAGACTCCTCTAAAAGAAATGACCAAGAGGTTTCTACTTCCTACTCTTCTAAATCTCTTGATTTTTACACAGAGATCATCGATAACCTCGATTCATGTCATTTGGAGCATTTCAATCTAAAAGAAAAATTTTCTCTTTGTGAAAAAGAAGTAATTCTGCTCACAGAGGAAAGAAATAGATTTTTAAAAATGTTCGAAGAAGCGCAATCAAAGTTTATAAATTTAGAAAATTCTTCAAAGGAAAAGCTTGCCAAGGTCCAAAAACATTTGAAAAATAAGGTGGATGAACTAAGGCAGATAGAGCATGAGAAGTGTAATATCACTTCTGTTAAAGAATTCTTTCAAAAGGAAAGAGAATTTTTGCACCAAGATGTGCTTGACAGAGAGCTTAAAATTAAAAAATTTCTAGAGGCTCAAAATATTTACAAAAAGATTAAAGTCAATTTGGGCAGAAGAGGTCTAGGTTTCTCATAATTTGATAACAAACCTGGTTTTAAATCAAACAAAACTCTTGAGAGTACCTTTAGATCCTCAAATAATTTGAAAAGTAAAATTTCTAAAACTAAGCCCATTTTCAAAAGGAGAAGGCTGTTGGTTGATCCAGATACAAAACCGTGCTTATCAATGGAAAATATTGCCTATGAAGACTATATTGATTCCTTCTCACCTTCTGCAAAGAAGGATTACATTCCAAGGAGGTTTATGAGACAGGGTCATATAGGAATTTTCAAGTTTGGACAACCAGATTCTCAAGAGAACTATGCTTTTGGTCAGCCTCTTGAAAGAAAATTGTCCTCAGAGGCTCTGGAATTCTTTCCAGAATATATGACAGAGCCTTCTGCAAATGAGTCTCTTATTGAAAAGGTTTTTGTCAAAGAGCTCTCTGGAAAACTAATGTCTAAGCATAAATATGCCTCAGATCTTGAAGTTAGTACTACACAAGTTGTAGAAACTGCTATTGATCTCGATAAAGGAAAGAAAGAAATTCGAAAACAAAGTAATTCTCAACGCTCTGTCTCTGCATGTAACAACTCTGCACTTTTGGATTTCCAGGTTAGGACCTTATTTCAGAATCTTCATTAGAAAACTAAGTCTTTTAGGATTAACCTTATCTAGAGTATGATCTTGAAGAGGTTGCCTACTCGATCAGAGACTCTGGCGTCAGCCATAGAGGCTCTGATGACAGCCACAGTGGCTCTGGCGACAGACACAGAGGCTCTGGTACTATCTACAGAGACTTTGTGTCTTTTCTCAAAGACTCCGGTAACTCTTCACAGAGACTGTGTCTTTTCTCAGAGACTTCGACAACTCTTCACAGAGACCCTATGTCTCTTCACAGAGGCTCTGGAATATCTTTGCAAAAGCTCTGTGTCTCTGCACAGAAGTTCTGGCGTCTTTTCTTCACAGAGACAATGTGTCTCTTCACAGAGGCTCTGGCATATCTTTGCAAATGCTCTGTGTCTCCGCACAGAAGTTCTAGCGTCTTTTCTTCACAGAGACTCTGTGTCTCTTCACAGAGGCTTTGGCATATCTTTGCAAAAGCTCTGTGTCTCCGCATAGAAGTTCTAGCGTCTTTTCTTCACAGAGACTCTGTGTTTCTTCACAGAGGCTCTGGCATATCTTTGCAAAAGCTCTGTGTCTCCGCACAGAAGCTCTAGCGTCCTTTCTTCGCAGAGGCTCTGTTGTCTTCTTTCTGAAGCGCTGGTTACCCATATTTGATCATTTCTGTGCGGCAGCTGGTCTTGTTCCAGACTTGGACATTTTGGTTATTTTAGACTTTTGGGTCTTAACTTAAGGAAATGTATATGTCCTTGGGCTTGTGCCATTAGAGGCCAGCCCACTACTCTCCTCTTGAAGCCTCATATAAATACCCCCTTCCCTTTTGAAAACTCTTCTTTATTCAAAAAGCTTTAGCCTTTTCTCGTTCTCCCTCTCTAAAAGAGTTCATCACCTTCGAGCCAAACTCTTCTCCCTGCAAGTTTAGGATCGCTGTTGTGTTCGAATTGTTCTTTTCTGCCTCGTCTTCAAAAAGGTATGCTCCTAAAGTCATCTATTCGTCTTTAAAGTGTTCAATTTCCTATTTTCTCTTCCTGCTCAACTCAAGTTTCGGAAATTAAAGATGGTGAGATTATCCATCGAAGACATGCATATGTCTTCATCAGATGGTAATCTGTGACCCAGAAACCTTTTTAATCCCAAAAGAGAAGAAGAAAGTTCTTACATTCTAGGGACCGATTGCACATTCGGGTGACGTGGGTCTTGCATGCATCTCTAAATCAAATCTTTCATCTTGTAGCTTTCTTAGACCCAAGAAATTCCTAATTGTTTTCTTTTCCTTTCTGGATCTTACTCAAGAAATGAGAATTTTGAGTTTTATTTGTCTCTATTCCTGGAAATGTAGTGTCGAAACCATCCCCATTTGCTGCCATTCTTAGGCATGCAACCGGATTTGGAGAGGTGTGCGACTCGAGGTTTTAATTGTTCTTGGGAAGGGTTTTAAACCMAYCMAAAATCTTCAAATTCCAACAGATGGCGGCTGCCATCATTTGTTTTGGAAGGGCATTAAATGATGCCATTATTTGAATTTTTGGAGATATTTGTTAAGATTAATATTTAAAGTATCCGCTACATTGGTTTTAGAATCTGGCGGATTGCGTTGATAAACAATTTTTACCCAAAACTATTTTGGAGGTTTAGAAGTTCTTATTAAGTATTGGTTACTCTGTCAGGAAGTCCGAACAGGTGATAGCAGGTCTCGTAAGGAAACAATTGATATTTGCCAAACAGTGAGTTTCACGGCCCCTTTTTACCAATTTATCGTTTTGGGGTGAAAAGCATGATTAATGAATATTTGATAGATTTATATCAATATATGAATCTTGTTATGAGTATTTAAATGTATACACTATTGATATGTTGAGATTGAAAGTCCCCGTTTATTTCCACTACTATTAATTCAATTTTGAACCCATGATTCTTGTGGATAGCGCTATTTGTTTGTTATACCCACCCTTTTTATTAACGAGTAGGGGTGAACTTGGTCATTGAATTTTTCTCTACACATGTGACACGAAGTGGTCACCGTTGAAGTAGTCCGGTAGGAGTTCTACACATGTGACACGAAGTGGTCCCCGCTGAGGTAGTTCGGCATGAGTTCTACACATGTGGGGTT
>NW_020200609.1:176471-178559 GCF_001531365.2 Cynara cardunculus var. scolymus
CATGAGATACATGAATGATAAGCATAGGGGTTGCCACAGAGGCTCTGGTCCCACTACCAGAGGCTCTGGTTGGAGCAAGATGTAGGATCAGAGGGTCGTTGAACCCTTAGTGTATCTAATGAAATTGCACCAGAAGCTCTGGTAGACACTCTGTGTACAGAGGCTCTGGCCTCGACACCAGAAGCTTTGGTAGGTATCTTGTGATCAAAGGCTCTGGCCTCGAAAGTTCTGTGAGGAAATAGAGGTTCTGGTTTCATTAACAGAAGCTTTGGTATAGAACTCGGGCGTCGTCTAAGGATTTTAGCATGATTGTTGAGGCTTAGTGTTGTTTAGAAGTTTCCTCAAAACCGCTAAGCTCTTGTTAGATGATACACCTTAGTAACCACGATTATTTATGTCACAGATCCTCTCGACGATGTCTTCAAATTCAAGCGAGTATTCCGTAGACGATTCCGGTTATGTAGTCGGTCGCTCCCAGAGGAACCCAACTCGTAACGAAGAGATAGATCCATATGGCCAGGATGCGATTTCTAGTGGCACAGCGGTCGCCCCACAGGTGTCCTGCCTACCGTCAATGGAGCCAGCCCTTGATGTTCCATCGCGAACCCAGTAAGGACCAAGGATCAGACTGACGGCTCGAAAGAGTGTCTTTGTACCACAGAGGGTGACGTTTACAAACTCATAGAGGGGTGTTGGAAAGTCATCTCGACCCCAAGGTGGGAGCAGRATGACCCAAATTGTGACTGGAATACCGGCATCCTATCCGCAAGGGATGAAACCATCGGAGAAGGAATGTGTAAGGAGGATCACGGAGGACACGCAGATGCACCAGACTCGGCTCGGTTATCACCACAGCATCCTCAACAACCTATCAGAAATAGTGGAAGCGCATCATCAGGGTATAGAGTGGAACAGGGAGATGGCTGCTGCCGCCAGGCGAGAGATTAGGAAGTTATATAGGTGGCTGTTTTTTTTAGCCTGATAATGCTAGCATTAGGAATGGTTATTGGATGGTTGTTGCTTTAGGAAGAATTTGAATTGGATTACTCTTTTGACCTGAAACTTGAAACTCTGTTTTGTTTCTTTTCTTGACCAAGTGATGCATGATATCTTTTGGAGGAATTTCTATTATGTTTATTGGTTATGTGATTATTTATACCTTATATCGATTACTTGTCATCTTCCTATCCTATGCCACACAAGTAAGACATGTAAGCATCCTCAAAATCTTATGGAAAACTACTCATGACACTCTCAATTTTATGAATTCCCTTATCTTAGGATTTAAAGAAATGCCGCCAAGAAGAGAAAACCCCAATCTAGCACAGCTCATTTCAGAGCAACTTATTGCTGCACTCCCCAGCATAGTTAACCAAGTGGCTGCTAGTTTGAATGCTAACCAACCTTCAAACTCGGAGCCTTAACCACCGCGGGAATGTACTTATAAAACCTTCCGAGCGTGCAATCCTAAGGAATTTAACGGAACAAAAGGAGCGGTAGGATTATTGACGTGCCTTGAGAGTATGGAATCCGTTTTGCTAATCAGCGATTGCGCTGAAGGGAATAAAGTAAAATATGCGGCGTGCCTTTTACAAGGAAGGGCGCTCACGTGGTGGAACACATTGGTGTAAACAAGAGGCCGAGAAGCAGCCAATCAGCTCTCATGGGAGGAGTTTAAGAAATTACTAAAGGAAGAATACTGTCCGAGAAGTGAACTCCAAAAGCTGGAGATGGAGTTATGGAACCTTGAGATGAAGGGAAACGATATTTCTGCATATACAACAAGGTTCCAAGAATTGGCAAACTTGGTGCCGCACCTAGTGACACCAAAGGAGGTACGGATAGAAAGATATATTTGGCGGTTGTCCCCAGAAATTAGAGGCAACATAACCTCCGCCAATCCAAAGACTTTTCAAGGAGCGGTGGAAATTGCCACGAAACTCACAGATAATGCGGTGCGATCTGGAGGTTTGGCTAAAGGAAAAAGGAAGATGGAAGACCATGAAGACCGAAAGTTTGGAAGAAACCGGACAGGAACAGAAGAACAACAAGAAGTTTTGGAGCTCAATCACAGGTAGTTGAACAGGG
>NW_020200609.1:180599-181802 GCF_001531365.2 Cynara cardunculus var. scolymus
AACTTAAGTTTTGGAGGTTTAGAAGTTCTTATTAAGTATTGGTTACTCTGTCAGGAAGTCCGAACAGGTAATAGCAGGTCTCGTAAGGAAACAATTGATATTTGCCAAAAAGTGAGTTTCACGGCCCCCTTTTGCCAATTTATCATTTTGGGGTGAAAATCATGATTAATGAATATTTGATAGATTTATATCGATATATGAATCTTGTTATGAGTATTTAAATGTATACACTATTGATATGTTGAGATTGAAAGTCCCCGTCTATTTCCACTACTATTAATTCATTTTTGAACCCATGATTCTTGTGGATAGCGCTATTTGGTTGTTATACCCACCCTTTTTATTAACGAGTAGGGGTGCACTTGGGCATTAAATTTTTCTCTACACATATGACACGAAGTGGTCACTGCTGAGGTAGTCCGGTAGGAGTTTTACACTTGTGACACGAAGTGGTCACCGCTGAGGTAGTTCGGCATGAGTTCTACATGTGGGGTTTAGTCCCACCGCTGAGGTAGTTCGTAAGTATGCTCTACACATGTGGTTCGCTACCACCTCTAAGGTAGTTCGTGGTGCGTTTTTAGGTTTAATAGTGGCTCAACAATATAAATCATGTGTATAACGTTGTTTTTAAGATATTGCTCATAAATTTATAACAGAGATTGCTGCATTTGAAATCATTTTGTGGATATAAAACCTGTGAACTCACCAACTCTTTGTAGTTGACTCTGTTTTATGTCATGCTTTTCAGGTACTAAGTAAGTTATGTGGACTCTGGAAGCATTACTTGGATCACATCGATTAAGACAGTTTTTATTATATTCGAAAATACTTTTGTAACCTCGGAATACTGTTAAGTCGATGATCTATTTATTGTGAATCTTTGTAAAAATGTGTTTCTCTTAAACTGTTGCCAAGACTCGCTTGTCTGTTAGAATCCCGTGTTTCCGTTTTACCGGGGTGTGACACTGCAGCTTAAAAACCTATTTATACTTGGCAGCAATTGAAAAAATGGCCTCTGACTAATAATGCTTATGTCTTAGTGATTGCAGGAAAACCAAAGGGGGAACCAATACAGAAGAATTTTAAAAAGGATTTCAAAACAGAGCCTAGAATAGGAAAGGAATCTTGTAATGAGAAGCCCATACCTAAGAAGGGCTCTAAAAACAAAATCTCTGTACCCTTCTTTGAGAATTTTAATGAAAA
>NW_020200609.1:181809-183506 GCF_001531365.2 Cynara cardunculus var. scolymus
CAAGCTTCTTGTGATGTCTCCTTCTGTGAATGTTTCAATATCATGCATACTCTATCCACTCACATTCACCACGTTTCTTGTTTAGTCTCTCACCCCAAGAGTCATAGTTCTGGGGTGAATAAGAGACAAGTCGACAATTCTTCTTCCAAGAAAAATAAGGCCAAACCAAAGGATGCTACGGCATACCTCAAACATTCTAATGCTAAAGGACCCAATTGGAAGTGGGTACCTAAAATAAACGTTGTATGATTGCAGAAGCARCARCATSTGTCTACCTGGGTTGTTGATTCAGGTTGCTCGAGACACATGATTGGTACATTAGAGCTTTTGTCCTTTTATTTAAAGCAAGAAGGATGCTTTGTAGCTTTTGGTGGAAACCAAAAGGGGAAGATCAAGGGCTACGGGATGATCGTGAAGGGAGAGATTAAGATGAACCAAGTCTCATAYRTGGATGGACTCAAACACAACCTAATAAGTGTTAGTCAACTATGTGACAATGGTCTGGATGCGCTCTTCAAGGTCAAACACTGCATAATGTACAAAGCAGATACATTGATAGAGGTGATGAGAGCCAACAGAAGAGGAGACTTGTACCTTCTGGGCTTTGATTCGTTAGAAGTCAAAGAAGAACTAAGTCTGGTATCCTCTGTGAAGAACGAAGAAGCTTGGCTCTGACATACCATGTTCTGTCATCTAAACTTTCATACTCTTGACAAAATGGTTAGGCTAAGTTTAGTCAAGGGACTACCCAACATAAATTTTGAAAAGCACCATCTTTGCTCAACTTGTGAAATGGGAAAACTCAAAAGGTCTTCTCATAAATCCAAGTTTGATCCTTCCTATGATAAGCCTCTGCAAATGCTTCATGTGGACCTCTATGGTCCTATCTCTGTGCAGAGTCATGGAGGAAAGAAGTACATCTTAGTACTCATTGATGAATTTTCAAGATTTACGTGGGTAGAGTTTATTCGTAAGAAATCTCAAGTTCCCTATGTACTAATCAATCTCTTAAAGAGACTCCAAGTTCTTCATGYTCTCCAGGTTAGGRTACTTCGAAGTGATAATGGCACAGAATTCAAAAATTCTGTGATAGAAGAGTACCTGGCCTCTGTTGGCATAACTCATAACTTCTCAGCCCCAAGGACTCCGCAACAGGATGGAGTAGTAGAGAGGAAGAACATGATGCTTGTTGAAGCTGCCAGAACGATGTTGAAAGCCTCTGGGCTACCACTATCTTTTTGGGCAGAAGCTATCTCTGCCGCTTGCTACACACAAAATAGGTCCTTGGTGGTAAAGCGTTTTGAGAAGACCCCCTATCAACTTCTTCATAATAGAAGGCCAAACATCAAGTTCTTTCATGTGTTTGGTTGTAAGTGCTTCGTACTTAATGACAGAGAGTCTGTAGGAAAGTTTGAGCCTAAAAAGGATGATGCAATCTTTATTGGCTATGCATGGGACACTGCTGCATACAGAGCCTACATTCCCAGGACTCAAACCGTGGTTGTTAGCACAAATGTCAAATTTCATGATTCTTTTCAAGTGACAAAGGACAAGTTCACAAAAGAGTTGAAAATTCAAGCAGACAAATCTCCAAATGCTACAATCACTCCAGACGTAGAGCAACTTTTTGCAGAATGGTATGAAGACGACAAAGAGTCTGAAAGATACTCTGCAGAAGTTGACAATCCAGATCAAGC
>NW_020200609.1:184695-188349 GCF_001531365.2 Cynara cardunculus var. scolymus
CTCTACAGAGGTATAATTGGATCCCTCTTATATTTAACTACTGGTAGGCCTGATATCATGTAATCCACGTGTATATGTGCCAGGTATCAGGCTAATCCTAAAGAATCTCATCTTATTGAAGTTAAGAGGATCCTACGTTATTTAAAGAAGACACCAACTCTGGGACTATGGTACCTTCTGCATTCAAATATTGATCTTGTGGCTTATACRGACTCAGATTATGGTGGATGCCAAATTGACAGAAAGAGCACCTCTGGAAGCTGCCAGTTTCTTGGAGGAAAATTACTTAGTTGGTCTTCAAAGAAGTAGAACTGTGTTTCAACTTCCACAGCATAGGCTGATTACGTAGCTGCTGCAAGTTGTTGCTCACAAGCTCTGTGGATGTAGACTCAACTATGCGACTATGGCTACTCTGTCAACAAGATCCCCATCCTCTGTGACTTAAAGAGTGCTATTGCTATATCAGCCAATCCAGTCCAACATTCAAAAACAAAGCATATCGACATAAGGTACCATTTCCTTAAACATCAAGTTGAAGAAGGTAATGTTGAGTTATACTTTGTAAAATCAGAATTTCAATTCGCTGACCTCTTTACTAAAGCCCTAGATGAGAAAAGATTCAATTTCCTTGTTGAAAAGATAGGAATGACATGTCCAGAGTCCTAGTTGATGGTTGTCTTATTCTTTATTCTTTATTGTATATATTTTTATTTTTAAATCTCATTTTGTATATAGTTTTATTTCTTAAATAACCTTTCACTTGATTTTATAGTAAACAGGTTTAACCTCGCAGAGACTTGCAAGGTTTGAGGGGGAGTATGTGCTTTCAAAAAAATAAAACCTCCTGAAGAAGAAAAATGTTTTTAATCACATAAGTCTTTTCACAGATCCTCTGTGATCACTCTCAGAGTCTCTGTGAACGGACTCTCTGTTGATACCTCTTCTAAGGATTTTAAATTGTTTTTTATTCGAGGGGGAGCCATGAAAGCTGGATCAGAGGGGGAATTTTTTTTTAAATGAAAATCAAACCACAGAAGGTGCCAAAAGTTTTGAAGTATCTTGTTCTCAGAGGTCAACTCATCAGAACCTCTGGCGCTTCTAACAGAGGCTCTGTGGGTTTGAGCTGAGCAAGTACTCATCTCTCTGTGGATTTTGAAATCGTTTAGGTAAAGGTGTAACATATTAGAAGTCCCGACACATATCACAGGGGCTTTGTTACCCTTAGGCCTTTGACAGAACTCTCTTAATAGTTCTTGTCTATTGATTTAGTGCGCGTGGTTCTGTGGATAAGGGTTAGAAATTACCACGTGCGTGTCAGAAACGGGGGCGCACGTCATCAATCGTGCGTCTTCCCAACACGGCGTGTCATACTTTTAAGCCGTTTCAACCCAAAACCACTCATCACGACCTTTCGTCAAAATAAACGGTTCAATTCAAAATTCCTCACTATAAATACCTCTTTCCCCCCAATTGAAAAACCTTTACAATACTCTTTCTTCTCCGGCGAACCTGAAATTTCTTGAGCGTTAATTCAAACCGCAAAAAAAATGCCTTCCTCCTCAGCCTCAGCTCAGTCCGTCAACGTTTCGAGTGACAATGAAGTAACACAGGCCCAAGCTCTAACGTCTCATGCCCTAAGTTTTGTTCAAAATCGATACGAGAAGGTCGTGCTCGTGAAAAAGCACAACAACTACTATTTTGTTTCTTCATCAACAGGTTTTCCTAACTTCACTTTTCCATTACTAGAAATTCTTCGAAACCATCCCCTGTACTATGCACTATCAGCTACCAAACCAACACCTGAGTCATACATAACCCAATTCCTTCTAAGTTCTTATATAACAACCATAGACGTCACTGGCCTGAGCATCGTTGGCTATGCATCTCACCCTACCAATAAATCATTAGTGCCAATGGAACTTAATGTGGAAAAACTTCGAACAGCTCTTCACTTGCCCACACTAGAAACTCTTAATTTGGATGCTTTTGCTGCAACCCCGACAGATGAGGAATTAATTCAATTCCTTGAATTCCACTCTTATGCGACCCAAATCGTCAAAAGAACACAGTTCAAGCGCAAAGGACTTCCCCCTATCTGGAATACCCTGTTCTCAAGCGTAAACTGCTGCTTGGCAGGGAAGGTTGGAAGCCACGACCAGACCTCCCACACAATGCTCTCAATCGTATATGGGATTTACTTCAACCTGCCTGTCGATTACGCACAGCTTATATTTGAGGATATGGTTGGATTGATCAAAAAGAAATGCGCGACACAGAGGGGAGAAAAGTCCAAGGTCAAGGCGCAGAAGAAGGCCAAGGAAGACCTCAACCATACAAACCTCATTCTACAGAGGTTCTTTGGCCTCATCTTTGGGGATTTGATCGCAGCAAAGCTACCTTCTATCGAGCCTAACACGAGGCTATATCCCTTCAAGGAGTTCCATCCAACTAAGCATGAGCAAGGGTACTGAAGCCCCAGACAACTATCAAAGGCCATGCTCAGGTACCTTAGTCATGAAGATAGGAAATCTTATAGACGTGGATTCAGGAGGCCAAAGCCGGTCCCTGAAACCCCTCCATGCATAGGAATCCCCCTAGGTCAGAGTGTACAAAAAATGAGGGTAGAGGGACGAACGGAGGAGCCAGAAGCGGCTGGAAAGGTGAGTGAGGTAAGACCTGGAATAGAAAGTCCCCCACCCAAGAAGACTAAAAAGACACAGAAGGGTGTCGAGTCTTCTGTGAAGAAGAAGGGGAAGAAGAGGCCCACAGAGGAAGAGGGCCCAAGTAGTCCTCTACAGAAGCCCAAAAAGAAGAAATCAAAGAAGGACCAACCCGCAGAGGTTGTGGTCACAGAGGCTGCTGTTCAAGAGAGCCCCGCAGAGGCTACTACAAAGCGCAGAAGGTTGTGCAAGGTCGTTCAAGAGGAGTCCCCAACAGAACAAATCCAAGACGTTCTCTTCCATATTTAACAAGGATTCAAAGCGCGAATAGATGTGACAGAGTTGGGGACAGAGGTCGTCTTAGACGAAGAAGAAGAAGATATGGAGTTAGGTGAGGGAGTAAAAGATACCAAAGGTACACATCCTAGCCCTCCTCCCAGTGCTACCCATGCTACTAGGGGCCCTGTTCTAGAGGGATCCCCTATTGAAAAAGGCACGCACACGCCAAGCCAAACCCAAGCTTACCTCACAGAGGACATTCTTCAGTCCTCTGTCGATCGCACAGCTGGGCAACCACATACTACTCCTACATCCTCTCAAAATGATGAAGGTTTTACTATAAGAGTCCCATCGCCCAAGGACTCGTCACATCCCAAAGAGGCATCTGTTGCCTCTCCACACATGAGTGACCAACCAGAATATGCTTCAGAGGCATATGTGAGAGTCACAGAGACAGAGGGTCTAAACGCCCAATGTCCACACTCGATTCCTCTGCCATGTTAGGCTCTGAACCTACAAGGCAACAAATCGACAGAACACGGGTAGGATGTACGAGGATCCCGTGGAAGTCCTCGAGCAGACGATGACAAACCAGTTGCTGAGGATGCCTCTCGCTCCGAGGCTACTAGGTCACCATGTGTTGGTGATCTAGACTCCCAGGATGCCTATGTGACGAAGGGGGAGCTACAAACCTTCGCCACAGCGGTATTCCAAA
>NW_020200609.1:188684-191347 GCF_001531365.2 Cynara cardunculus var. scolymus
TGTCAATTGTTTCTGATAGGGATAGTCGATTCACATCCATGTTTTGGAAGAGTTTCCAAAGAGAAATGGGTTCGCAAATTAAGCTAAGTACAGCTTATCACCCTCAGACTGATGGACAAAGTGAACGAACTATTCAAACTTTAGAAGATATGTTGAGAGCATGTGTCATTGATTTTGGAGGATCATGGGATAGTCATTTGGCTTTGATGGAATTTGCGTACAACAATAGCTACCATTCAAGTATTCAAGCAGCACCTTTTGAGGTACTGTACGGACGAAAATGTCGACCTCCTTTGTGCTGGAATGAAATAGGTGAAAAACAGTTAGCTGGGCCTGAGTTAGTTCAACAAACTGCTAATAAGATTGGAGTAGTACGAGAACGAATGAAAGCGGCACAGGATAGACAAATAAGTTATGCAAATAAACGTCGGAAGCCGATTGAGTTTCAAGTAGGTGATAGAGTGATGTTAAAAGTATTACCTTGGAAAGGAATGGTACGTTTTGGAAAAAGAAGGAAATTAAGTCCAAGATATGTTGGACCATTCCTTATCACTGGAAGAGTTGGGGAAGTGGCTTATAARTTAGAACTTCCTTTAGAATTAAGTGGAATTCATGACACATTTCATGTATCGAATTTGAGGAAGTGTCTAATAAGTCCAGATGAGGCAGTACCATTACCTGAAATTATGATAGATGAAAAGTTATGCTATGAAGAAACCCCTGAACAAATTACCGACTTCAAAGTAAAGAAGTTGCGAAACAAAGAGACTGGGTTAGTAAAGGTTTTGTGGCGTTATCATATGGGACCAGACGCCACCTGGGAATCAGAATCGGAGATACGGATGAAATATCTTTATCTGTTTACTTAATGGAATTCCGGGACAAAATTCTTTTTAGGAGGGAATGTTGTAATATCCAGGTTATTTTATTTGGAATATTTTAAATCTTATTATATATATATATATATATATAGTGTTATGTGTGAAAGTAGAGTTGGGGAAGCGGCGGTTCCGGCACTTGCTATAAATAGCAAGTGCATATCAAAAGGAATGGTAATAGTTATTTGTTGAATATTCTGGGAAGCAAAATCAATTGAGAGTAAAGACTGAAGAAGGATTTGCAGATCTGAAGTCAAAACTCACAATCAAAGGTGAGTGTATTAAAGCTTTGAGTATAAAGTTGTTTGCATACAATTCAGTAGTTATTAGAACTGGTTATATATGGTTTATAGTTCATATKGTGCGGATATTTCCTTAAACCGTCCATGTATTGACCGGATTGATATCCGGACAGTTTCATCCGGATTATAAACCGCCCAAGTGTTGTCTGGAGTCCTCCCTAAACCGGTCAAGAGGTGACCGGATCTTGTCTAAACCGGTCAAGAGTTGGGCGGTGTATTGACCAGATTGTTTTAAACCGGTCAAAGGTTGGGCAATGTATTGTCCAGATTACTTTAAATCAGTTAAGTTGTGAGCGGGGTATTGTCCGGACTTGTAATCTGGACAAAGATATTGACTCAATTCTAAGTGTTAACCGGACAAAGCTTATACAAGGTGTTATCCGGATTGTTGACCGGATATGATATAACCCTTTTGATATTCCAAGTGTTTGTCCAGATTCTATATCCGGACAAGGCTGACCGGACTTCAAATCCAGTTAATATGTTGAATCATTTTAGAGATGTAATGGCGGTGTAACCGTGGGAGAGATGTAATGGCGGTGTAACCGCGGGAGAGATGTAATGGCGGTGTAACCGCGGGAGAGATGTAATGGCGGTGTAACCGCGAGAGAGAGATGTAATGGCGATGTAACCGCGAGAGAGATGTAATGGCGGTATAACCGCGAGAGACATAAATAAGTTTATGTGTCAGAACAGGTTTGATTATGAACTGATTGTTTGGAAAGTATATTGTTTGTTTGGAAATTATACACTCACTAGACCTTTTTTGGTCTAACGCTTAGTTGTTGGACTAACTAATTTTGCAGGTCATCATACCTCGCAGGATAAAGGAAAGGGAAAAGTTTAGAATGAATGACGTTTAGTTATTCAAAATGTATTATAAGAAAGTATTTTGTTAATCTGTATTTTGTAAACGATGTTATATTTTGTGTTATGAGTATGATGATGTGGATTATTGGTACATAGAATATGTGGGTTGTTACAGGCACATAATCCTTCTCTTTCTAAGATTGATCAAATCATTAGTGGACTTCACAATGCAAGGAAGATTGTTAGTAACAACAGGTGTATGAGATAAAACAGATTCAGACTTATTAACCCAAATACTTTTAACCTTTGAAGAATAATTGGGTGATCCAATGACATATCCTTGATAATACTGATTAGAATGAGTATAGTTCTTAGAAACATTAGATTTAGGACTACTTGAATAACTGTTCGAATAAGAACTGTTAGCTCTAATATTCACTTATTATAAAAGTATGAAAAAGTATTCTGCAAGTGTTGACAGAAGGGTATCTTCCACATAAGACATCAGAGGACTAGCAACAGAAGCTGATTCATCGTGCAAGTAAAGTTCAACAGAACCTCTTATGTCTCTCACAGAGGTTCTAGAAAATGGTTATCTGACAATAAGATCATACAAGTCTACTACAGTAGAGCCTCTAAGATGGCTCACAGAGGGTCTGCGGATTCGTCTTCT
>NW_020200610.1:0-2201 GCF_001531365.2 Cynara cardunculus var. scolymus
CAAAAGCCCTTGATGAGAAAAGGTTTAATTTCCTTGTTGAGAAAATAGGAATGGCATATCTAGAGTTCTAGATGTTGAATGTCTTATTGTTTATTCTTTGTTGTATAAAGTTTTTCTTTGAATAATCTCTTTTTGTATATAGTTTTATTCTTTGATTAACCTTCACTTGTTTTCCTAGTTAACAGGTTTATCTTGCAGAGACTTGCAAGGTTTGAGGGGGAGTATGTGCTTAAAAATAATAAAACCTATTGAAGAAGCAAAATGTTTTTCATCACAGAAGTCTTTTCATAGATCCTCTGTGATAACTCTCAGAGGCTCTTTGAACGGATTCTCTGTCGATACTTCTTCTTAGGATTTTAAATGTTTTTGTTTTGAGGGGGAGTCATGGAAGCTGGCTCATAGGGGGAGTTCTGAAATAAAAATCAAAACCTCAGAAGGTGCCAAAAGTTTTAAAGTATCTTGTTCTTAGAGGTCAACTCATCAGAACCTCTGACGCTTCTATCAGAGGCTCTGTGGGTTTGAACTGAGCAAGTACTCATCTCTCTAAGGATTTTCAAACCGTTTAGGTAAATAAAGGTGTAACATGCTAGAAGACCCCGCACTTATCACAGAGGCTCTGTTACCCTTAGGCCTCTAACAAAACTCTCTTATAGTTCTATATTATTGATATGGTGCGCGTGGTTCTGTGGATAAGGGTTAAAGCAAATCACGCGCGTGTCAGAAACGGGGGCGCACGTCATCAATAGTGCGTCTTCCCAACATCGCGTGTCATATTTTTGATTCGTCACTCCATATAGCCACTCATCACACTTTTTCTCCTAATAAACGATTCCCATTCAAAATCCCTCACTATAAATACCCTTCCCCCCAAAACGTAAACCTTTACATTACCCCTTACTCCGACGAACCTCAAGATTTCCGGCCAAACCTGCAACTATGTCTTCCAGCTCTTCTGCCTTCGCTCAATCTGTAAATGTCTCAAGAGACAATGAAGTAACCCAATCCCAAGCACTAACTTCTCATGCACTTTCATTTTTCCAAAATCGATACGAGAAAGTGGTACTGGTAAAGAAACCCGACAATTATTTCTTCGCTCCATCTCAATCTGGCTTCCCTGAATATACGTATCTCCTCCTTGAAATTCTTCGTAACCATCCTCTATACTTTGCTCTCTTAGCAACTAAACCTACACCAGAAACATATATTACCCAATTCTTGCTAAGCTCATATATCACTACCCTAGATAATTATGGATTGAGCATCGTAGGTTATGCTTTTCATCCGACTGTGAAATCGCTTGTCCCAATGGAACTAAATGTGAATACCCTGCGAACATCCCTCCGTCTACCCTCCTTGGCAAATCTCATTTTGGATACCTTCGCCCCAACCCCAACAGACGCCGAACTAATTCAATTCCTTGAATTTCACTCCTACTCTGCMAAGACTAAAATTGTTAAAAGGACTGAATTCAAACGAAAAGGCCTTCCCCCAATTTGTAACACTTTGTTCTCGATACTGAAATGCTGTCTAACAGGGAATGTCGGTAGCCATGACAAAGCCTCACACGCCATGTTTTCCATTGTATATGGAATCTATTTTAACCTGCCCCATGATTACGCATAGCTCATATTTGAAGACATGGTGGGATTAATCAAGAAGAAGTGCGCTACTTAGAGGGGTGAGAAGTCGAAAGTGAAGGCACTGAAGAAGGCCAAAGAGGATCTCAATCATCCAAACCTTATCCTACAGAGGTTCTTTGGTCTGGTCTTTGGTGAAATGATAGCAAAAAAGCTACCCTATACAGAACCTAATGCGCGTTTGTATCCGATGAAGGAGTTCCACCCCACAGAGCATGATCTGGGGTACAGAAGCCCAAGACCTCTATCAAAAGCCATGCTCAAATACCTTAGCCACGGAGATAGGAAAGTGTACAGACGTGGATACAGGAGGCCAGAGCCGGTCCCTGAAACCCCTCCACGCATAGGAATCCCCTTAGGAGAGAGAGTAAAAAAATGAGGGTTGGGGGAAGAAGGGAGGAGCCAGCAGAGGCAAGAGAGGTGAGTGAGGACAGACCGAGAGTAGCAAGTCCCCYACCAAAGAWGACAAAGAAGACTCAGAAGGGTGTTGACTCTTCTGAGAAAAAGAAAGGGAAGAAGAGACCCACAGAAGAAGAGGGTCCAAGCAGTCCTCTGCAAAAGCCA
>NW_020200610.1:2666-23982 GCF_001531365.2 Cynara cardunculus var. scolymus
AAAAGAATGCTGGTTTTAAAATAAGAGTCCATTCGCCCAAGGACTCGTCACAACCCAGAGAGGCATCCGTTGCCCCTCCACACTTGAGTAAACAACCAAGTTATGCTTCAGAGGCATATGAGAGATTCACAGAGACTGCGGGTCTAGAACGCCCAAAGTCTCCACTCGATCCCTGTGCCAAGTTAGGCTCTGAACCTACTGGCACGACATCGACAGGACTCTGGTAGGCTCTCCAATTGGAGATGTTCGAGGATCCGATGGAAGTCCCTGAGCTGACATCGACAAACCAGTAACTGAGGGCGCCTCACACTCCAAGGCTACTAGGTCACCATGTGTTGGTTATCTAGGTTCCCAGAGTACTTATGTGACGAATGAGGAGCTACAAACCTTCGCCATAGAGGTATTCAAGAGGATGGATGAGTTGAAAAGCTTGTTCTCCTCCCAACCGGCCACAGAGGCTCCTGCACCTCTTACAGAGGCTCTGAAGGAGTTGACTTCTACAACTCTTGAGCTCAAGGCGACCGTATCAGCTCTTTAGAGCTCTGTCCTCAACAAAGACAACCTCACATAAGCTTTTAGTGCCTTGTCTCTCAACCCTTCTTCAATCCAAAAGCTTAAGACAGAACTAACAGAGTTTGCCGCCCAATTTGCTGCAGACTTCACTTCTGCCGGCTACACAGATTATTCTGCCTTCAAGGACGAGATCAAAGGGATGTTCTCCTCTGCGATCACCTATGGCATTGATTCTAAATCCTCCAGGGCTAACATTAACCATCTAGCCACTCGTAGAGAGCTAGACGCAATGGTTGAAGCCTTTGGAGAGACCGTGCAGAAGTACACCGACCAACTCCTCAAGGAAGCTCGAGCAAGCAACGAAGCTATAAGAGACTGCATGAAGAAACTCATCAAAGAAGGTGATAACTTCATAAATGAGATCTATTGCTGCATCTCTAAAATGAAATGGGCCACAGAGATGGATATCAACACTGCCTCAGTGATTGCTGAGGAGGTCATTCTAAAGATGGATAAGGCGGCTTCCAAAGTTTTAAAGCGATTAAAGAAGGCTCCCCTTACTACTTGCAAGGTAGAGGCCACTAAAAACCATAACGATCAAGGAGATGGTGACCATGACCGTCATGAGGGGCAGAAGAAGAAAGAGGAACCAAAGAAGATAACCTCTGCCAAACCACTAAAAATAGTGGACTCTACTGCTGCCCTATTCTCTAAAGACAAATCTCCAGAGCCTAAAGGGAAAGGCAAGGGTAAAGCAGTAGAGGAGTYGCCACAGAAGGGGTCAAGCTCTGAATCGCCAGAGGAGATCAATGAAGAAGAGTATGATGACCCTGATCTTGTTCGAGCTCTAAAGGCATCTTAGGCAGAGGCACAGGCGAGAAAGGGCCGAGTCCCCATCCCTAGAGTTGGAGAAGGCTCATCTTCCAAACTCACAAAGATACCAGAAGAAACATCCACGGGTACGTTTGACGCTCTGGTAGGAACTGTCAAGCCTATCCTACCAGAGGGGTCTACCCAGAGGCCTATACTAGAAGAAGAATCCAGAACGCCAGAATCTGCCACGGTGGGGAGGGTATCTGAGATACTTGAATCTATGAGCAAGATTCCTACGCAGAAGGTATGTACAGAGCCTGTAACCACTGTTGAGGAGATTTTGCGGTGGCGTTACTCAGCTGTGGACACAGAGCCCCCTTATGACCCAGAGCTTACAAGTATGCCCTCCGCCATTGCAAAGTTCCACTTCTCAAAACTCACAATGCCACCAGAGCAGGTCTTCTCAGAGCATGTGATCACCTCTCTCGAAACCATATCTCCACGCACAATGCTAAAGAAGACCATGCTATATGCTCAATATGTGGTAAAAAGGGATGACGGCAACCTCTATACTTTCACAGATGCTGACCTCCACAACCTCTGTGTATTTGACCTAATATTCCTTCACAAGATATTGAACAAATACATGGAGAGGAGCTCAACATATTCGATTTCTCTCATAAGGCTGATTGAGGTTATGTGCGCTCCAGTCAAGTTCTACAGCCAGAAAGATTTCGACATCGCGATCAGGTTGGCCCAGCCAGAGCTAAAAATTTCCCCTCCAAATAACAGACCAAGTTGGCTGCTTAGATTTCATCCCAACACCATTGTCCACAATCCCATATTTGGGTTTGTATTCCTGGACAAGGATGAAATTCTAAGGTTCTTCGATCCCAAGGAGACGCACAAATATTCAACAGAGTCTCTTGAGTGGGTGTTCAACTTAGTGGTGACAAAGGTGCAGAGAGGGCATTTAAGGGCAGATGAAGTGAACCACCTTCTTGAAACGATCAAAGTTCAAGTCTCCTTCAGAGAATGGATATTCAAAGTCTACAGAACCATCAAGTCTGATCTGCAATTTGCCGTAGATGACTATCTAGACTCTGCTGTGGATTAATCTCTTGTAATAGTATAGGCCTGTACTATCATTTTCAATTTGTTCATTTTATGTAATTCTTTTTCAGAGGATGAGTTTAATCTCCTCTTGTATTCTTTCTTTTGTCATTTCTTGCACCCATTTGTCTATATTTACTTTTTCATACTTAGGGGGAGATTGTTAGATCTGTTATTCATCTCTTGTAAAAGTATAGAAAAAGTATTCTGCAAGTCTTGACAGAAGCTTATCTTCCACAGAAGACAACAGAGGACTGTCAACAGAAGCCTAATATTCGAGCAAGTAAAGTGTGACAGAACCTCTGATGTCTCTCACAGAGGTTCTGGAAAATGGTCCTCTGTCAATAAGAACAAGCAAGTCCATTACAGCAGAGCCTCTGAGATGGCTCACAGAGGGTCTGCGGTTTCGTCTTCTGTGAAGATCCTCTCCCAACTGTTTTTCAAAGGTTGTTAGCTGCATGTACTTCTCACGTGACTAGGATTTAATCGAATTTATTTGGCCGGCTTAGATGATTTCACGCGTCAAGATCGTGTTAGTAAGGTCGTTAGGATCTAGAATAAATAGCGGCTAAGGCCTTTGTATTCAGTGTGCTTCCGAATTGTAATCGTCTTATTTTCAATTGAATGAATTGAAGAACCATTGAACATCTTAACTGTGTGTTCTTGGTTTAGTTACTCTGTTCTATTCTTATAATTGTTTCTGCTGCACTTTAATCGTCTTAGAGTTCATTCAGATTAACAGATCAATATCAAAGCTGAATTTACAGGTCCAACAGTTTTATATATATGCATGATATGAAATTAATATATATGCATGTGTGTGTGCATGAAGTTTTATACATGCATGGGTGGTGATAGCGGTATGCATGCATGTTGAGAACTCAGGCAAGGTTTCTTGCCTCTTTGAGATTTCTAAACTTCTTTTATATAAATTTTGTTCTGTTACTGGTTTTAATGAATGTTGTGTATTATTCCTAAAGGAATCATATATCCGATTTTGAGTTTTTATCCGGACAAAGAGGTGACCGGATTAAGTGTAAATCGGATATAGTGTTGTCCGGATTGTTTTAAGTCGGACACGTGTTGTCCGATTTAGCTTTAAATCGAACATAGTACTGTACGGTTTAGAGAGTTGGTGAGATTTTGAATTTTGTAAACCGAACAAAGGTTTTGAATTGAGAAGTAGGAATACGATCAAGTGTTGTGCGAATTAGTCATAAATTGATCAAAGGTTACCCGGTGTAGTATAATCTGATTATGATTTGATCGGACATGTTTTAATATTGTCCGTATTCATAAATCGGACAAGGGGAGGGAAAGTGTTGTCCGGATTTCTTATCCGGATAACCTACCCGGATAATTATTTTGGAACAAAAATGCATTAGTGTTGGAATTTTTAGAATTTTCACAATTTAATAATTATTGGATATAAATATATTATTGTGAAAAGGGGTATTTTATATCTTTTTAAATAAAAAGAAATGTTCCTACCAAGCATGGTGACGTAAGTCTGTTTTGGTACGAAACTGGATTTTGGAAATGTTTCTACCAAGCATGGTGACATATATCTGTTTTGGTATGAAACTTGTTTTAAGAGGTATTTCCCCCAGACGTGGTGACTTTTGTCTATTCTGGCTTGGAACTGGGTAATAGGTACTTTCAGACGTGGTGACTTATGTCTTGTCTGGTAAGTAGCCTTGTTTTGATGGAGGAATAAAGGTGGCATATCAAGGAGAGGTGTACTTGGAATAAGGGAGGCATTGTCATATGTGGATATTACTGTAACTCTTATTATTATTATTACTAATTAGATTTAATAACTTTGAATCATCATTTCTTTGTGATTTGATGAATTAGAGATATTATTCTTATTAGAAATAATAATTTAGATGTTATTGAGAAGAGCAATATGGTTTGTCATGAGAGGCTTTCATTGCCTAAACTTTCTAATTATAGTAATACATACAGAGGAGTTCTGGTTTTTTGAATCAGAGAGGCTCTGGCCCGTTGATTCAAAGGGGCTTTGGCTCGTAATGTATAATTCAATTTTGGAATATTGGATCCTTAAATAGATGCATTTGCATCAAGAACTGATATTAATAAGTTGATCTTATCATTCATCGTATTGAGAACTGCATTATTTGGTTAAAATGCAAATAATCATGAGCGAAGATATTTTATTATATTTTGGTGTTTATCACCCTGCATATGCAGAGAAGGATTTACTCACTAGACCCTTCTGGTCTAACACTCATCTTCTGTTTTAAAAATATGCAATGCAGGAACTGTAGGGTCCAGGGATATTAATCGAAAGGGGAAAATGTGATTATTTTCCTTACTTAATATCTACTTTTGAAGATCTGCTTGAGATTGCTTATTTTGGAAGATACATGTTGTTATACGAGTGATAGTACAGGATTTTATCTTGGAAATTTTCATATGTAGATTCTGTACAGATAAGAATCCTTGTACTATTGTGACCATTGTGGTGTAATCTATATTTCTACGTAATGAAATGTGTTACATGCAAATGTGGTGTTTTGGGGGCGTTACAAAGTGGTATCAGGGCCTTAGTTTAAGGGATTTAGGTATTCAAAGTATGATGCCTAGACTTAAACTGTCATTTGCATATTAAGGGTCCCAGACATAATTATTATCACTGGGAATAAAATATAAGGGGTTAAAGAGGGCAATATCTAAGGTGAATTCGAATTACAAATGGCCAATGTAATTATGAATTTACAGGTACATATCTATACTCGGACACCATATTGTATTTGGGAATGTGAATACATGATATTTAATACTATAATATCTGCAGATGTCTAGTCGATTACGAAGATCAGAGAGAATTGCCCGCCCTGAGTCCGAAGAAAGGGAGGAATCTCTTGTTAATCCTCAAACTTATGCTTCGGGGAGTAGAGGTCGGGGAGGGATTAGGGGTACTGGTCGAGGGAGGAGTTAGATTCCAGGAAAAAGTCAGGCTGAGATTCGCTCTGATGAAGGGGAATCTATTTATGGGAATATACATCAGGAGTAGGGGCAGCAACGCAAATTTATAACTAGAGACGTCCTGGCAGAGGAAATGGGAAGATTGAGGTAAACTCTGATATCCATTATGGGACTGCCAGCTAGAGCAGGAACTGAACGAGTTGGAGTTAATCCTCCAGGTTCTTCAGCATGCAGCAATAACAGGGAGGAAAAATATGATGGATAAAAGATATTGAATCAGTATTTAACACAAGTAGATGTTCTGAAGAAGATAAGGTTATATTTGCGGTATCTATACTAAAATCTAATGCCTTATATTGGTGGGATGTGGAGTCCTCGACACAAGCAAATACACTCCAAACAATGTCTTGGGCCGAATTTGTGAACAAATTCAAAAAACAATTATGTCCTACGACGGCAGTAAGACAAATAGAAGAGGATTTCATGAAACTGGAACATGGGAATAGATCTGTACGGGATTATACTGAGAAGTTTATCGAGTATTCTCGTTTTGCAGAACACTATGTCTCTTCAAAGTCCTGAAAGGTGGAAAGGTATGTTTGGGGTTTGAAACCTTCTATCAGGGAGTTTGTGATTGCTATGAACCCTGCTACCTTTTCTTTAGCCGTAAATGCTGCAGAAGTCACAGAAAGAAATAATAAGCGGCAAGGTGAAGAGAAAATAGTAGAGAAAAGAAAGTGGGAAGGGTCTTCAGTCAGTTTTTGAAGACCCAAGTTTATAAAATCAGATAACCGTACTCCTCAGCCGCCATCTGCTAGAACTTGTCCGTGATGTCAATAGATGCATCAGGGAAGTTGTCTATATGAGCCAAAAAGATGTTATCGTTGTGGTGAGGCATGACACTTATCAAGGGACTGCACTACACCCAAAAGGTGTTTTCAGTGTAATTCACTTGATCATATCCGACCGAATTGTCCACAACTAAGAGATCCTTGTTTGACAATGGAAGGAAATGCTCCCAGTAACCGTGGAAGGCCTAGTGCACCATGAGGAGGCCGAGTGGAGCAAGGGGTCGATCATTTCAAATGACGAAAAATGAGGCAGAAGCAACCCCAGATGTGGTAACAGGTACCTTTCTTCTGAATTCTATACGTGCTAAGGTGTTGTTTGATTCTTGTGCAAACTTTTCATTTGTATCACCATCATTTGCTCAATCTGAATGTTTGAACTATGTGCTACTTATGATGAATTAGTGGTTACTGCTAATAGACAGTAATCTGTTACTAGTGTATTCAATACCTGTGTTATTGTTATTGAGGGATGTATGTTACCAATTCGACTGTTCCCCATGCCGATGAAAGAATCTGATGTAGTGGTAGGAATGGATTGGTTGGCAAAACATCTGGCTAGTATTGTTTGTAATAAGAAGATGTTCAGAATCATTTTCCCAGACAGAGGGATAGTTGCTATCTATGGTCATCGTCGGAATCATCATACTAGCCTTTTGACTATATTAAAAGCACAAAAGTGTATCCGAAAGAATTGTCAGGGATGTTTGGCATATATTATACATACAAAGAAAGAAAAAGGAAACCTGGAATTAATTCCTATTGTTAATGAATACCCAGAAGTCTTTCCAAAAGACTTGTCTGGTTTACCGCCAGATAGAGTTGTTGAATTCAGAATTGATCTTATACCTAGGGCAGCACCAGTAGCCAAGGCGTCGTATCGATTGGCTCCATTAGAACTGAAAGAGTTGGTTACTCAGTTGAAGGATCTGCACGATAAAGGATTTATTTGACCTAGCACTTCACCATGGGGTGCTCCAGTCTTATTTGTTGAAAAAAAGATGGATCTATGTGGATATGTATAGATTATCGTGAATTTAACAAGTTGACAATCAAGAATAAGTTTCCTTTGCCAAGGATTGATGACTTGTTTGATCAACTAGTGGGGGCGAGTTATTTCTCGAAGATTGACTTAAGATCAGGATATCATCAGCTTAAGGTCAAGGAGGAAGACATCGCTACAATAGATTTCCGAACTAGGTACGGGCATCATGAATTCTTAGTTATGCCATTYGGCGGAAMTAATGCGCCTRCAGCCTTTATGGATTTAATGAATAGGGTATGTAAGGAATATCTTGATAAATTCATTATTGTATTTATCGACGATATTCTTATATACTCTAAGACCGAAGAGGAGTATGCCGAACACCTTCGCCTAATACTTGAACTTATGAAGAAGGAAAAGCTGTATGTAAGGTTGTCCAAGTGTGAATTCTGATTAAGGGAGGTTCAGTTTTGGGCCATGTTATTTCGGAAGCAGGGGTGAAAGTAGATCCTGCAAAGATAGAGGCAGTTGAAAAGTGGGAGGCCCCAAAGACTTCTTCTGAAATCCATAACTTTTTGGGATTCGCATGCTATTATCGTAAATTTATTCAAGACTTTTCTAAAATAGCCGTGCCATTGACCAAGCTGACTCAGAAGAATGTTAAGTTTCAGTGGGGGAGGAAGAACAACAATGTTAGACCCCATAGATATTATGCATGAAGTAATGAAGACAAACAAGTGATGAAGAAACAAAAGGTTGATGGAAGCCTTCAAGGAAAAATGACTAAGTCTGAAGAACAACCAGAGGGTCGATGAACTGACCAGAGATGCGATGGAAAGCGCATCTCCATAACCCCTATGGATACTAACACTTGGAATTTCCTTCACCAGTTCAACCAGAGGCAAGCAATGAAGATATGAAGATAAGGTTGAACGCATATCCCATGGTAGACAGCTGCAGATAATCATTCAACAGCTGGATTCTACAAAGTTTATCTCGTTTTAATGTTTATCCTTATTATAGATAAGCTTTATCTGTTAGTAGAAGATTAGCTAAATAGTCTCGCTAAATAGTTATCTTCTTATTAGCCTACTAGTATAAATATGTGATTAGGCGTATTGTAATTAACAACGCTTTTACGTTTTTACATTATTATTGAATAAAGTGAAATCTTTGGCACCCAAGATTGTTCTTTGAATGTTCATACATTGTTCTTGAGTGTTCATCATTTTGTTCATTAAAACACTATAATTTGGTTATTCTTAACTGGATTATTAGTGTTATTGAGAGATCTGGGATCAACAATTGGTATCAGAGCAAATTGATTGTTTTTCCAATCAAACAATCATAAAAAATCTCTCAATTCGCGTTTTTCCCAAAATATCTTCTCTAAAACGTATATTTTCTCTCTTAAAAAATCTTAATGGCCAACTGGAATTCTGCCTATAGTGTTGGTTCCCTCACCAAACCTCCAACTCTTCAAAGAGAAAAGTACCCACAATGCAAGATACGAATGGTGGATTTTCTGGAAGGGATGGACAGAAACTTTCTAAGATCTGTCATGGAGGGTCCCTATGTTCCACGGAACAAATACCACAGCAGAAATTCCTGCCTACTACATGCCCAAGGATGAGAAGAATTGGGATGAAGACGACATAGAGCGGGTTGAAACCGACAAAAAGGCCAAAAGACTGATAATTATGGCCGTACCCAATGAAATCTTCCAATCCCTTGATGCATGTTTCACAGCTAAGGAACTATGGGATGAGCTGGCAAGCCAATTGGAAGAAGGGGCATAAACGAAGAAGAATCGTAGAGCTCAATGTCTGAACGAATACTGATGAACCAATTCACAAGATTGTTTCAACACATTTATTAATCAATGTCGTCGAAATGATATCTCCAGAACGAAGGAAGAAAACAATTTTTTATTCCGTAAAAGTCTCGGCGATGAATGGACACAACTGTCGATGTCCCTTCAAGCAAATCAGGACTTAGACGGCTGGTCACTCCATGACTTATATGGAATGCTTGCTGCACAAGAGAATGTCATAATGAAGAAAAAAGTGTCCATTGGTGGACCCCTGGCTCTAGCAGGTGAAGAAAAGGAAATTTCAAGGACATCCACCAGAGACCACAAGAAGTAAGGAAAGAAAGCACTGGTGGTAGAATCAGAATCTGAAGATGAAACATCTAAATCAGATGATGATATCAAAGCCTTTGCCAAATATCTGGCCTTTGATTAAAAAGCAGTTCTAGAAAAAGTTCATCAAGAAACCCTATGAACGAAGAGAGTTCGAGAGGGAAAGGTACCAGCCATCCTATGAAAGGAAGCCATCTAAGTTTCATCAGAGGGAAGACGGAAGAGATGGAAGAGAAGAGAGAGAAGAAAGAAGAGAAGATAGAGGAGAGGAGAAGAAAGAGAACAAAGATGGAAGGAAAAATGACCTCCGCTGCTTTAGGTGCGGAAAAATTGGTCATTTTTCCAAAGAATGCAGAGGACGACTGGTAAAGGATGCTGACTATTACAAGAATAAATAAAAATACAATCCTAGATAGCCAAGCCTGATGGCTGAGAAAGAAAACTAGGTGTCTGATTCTTCATCCGATGAAGAAGACAAAGCACTCGTCTGTCTAATGGCCACGTCCAATGCAGAATCTGCCTCTGACACTGATGACCAGGTATGTGAGTCTACTTTCAATAAAACCAACTTGGCTCTATCTGAGCTAGAGTTAACGGTAATAAAGCTTTCAGAAGACTTTTTAAAAATTAAAAGAAAAGTTAAGCTTTGAAAAATCTGACAGACTTAAAGCGGAAAAAGAAGTCAATTTCTACAAAAGAAAAACTAATCTTCTAACCGAAGAAAAAGCTGACCTAATGAAAGAAAAGACTCGCATCGCCGCCCTTAAAAAATAACCAAAGACTTAGAAAAGAAACAAAGGCCTTAAAAGAATCTGAGGCAGAGAGACTCAACTCAGTAGCTCTCAAATATTTCTTTCAAAAGGAAAGGGAGATTCTTCATCAGAAGCTTCAAACCAATGAACTTCTGATGAAGAAATACAAGGATGCCCAAGATGTGTATGAAAAGTTAAATGGTCAAACGGACACTCAAGGGATTGGATTCAATGAATTGGACTCCTTCATCGATTCAAAGAAATCCACCCTTGAATCCACTTTCATACTTGGATGCATTCAGAAACCTGACTTTATCCCACAACCAAAAGCGAATTTTAAAAGACTTAAAGTCGATGGAAAAACTGTTGTTTTAAGACAGGATTTTGAAAATGTGGTGTACGAGAGCAGTACATGTAAGAATTCTGATGAACGGAATGACACCTCCAAATTAGAAACCGATGGAAACTCTATGGTCAAACCAGAGTCTTCTATTGTCAATTCCACTTCATCAGCAAGTACTGTTGATGAAAAGTAGAATCCTAAAGAGGAACCATCAACTAATGAATCAATGAACCATCCAATTAAACGTGAAACTTCATCCAAGTCAGAATCTATGGAACCTCAAGCAGATCACTCTAAAGCATCAACCTCTGAACCCACACCTCCCACAAACATCCATGCTAATTTTGATTTCAGAAATCAACGAGAGAGTTTCTCGATTACAAATATGAAGAAGAGATAATCTGTAAATCACCAAAGATCATTGAGAATAAGATGCCTTAAAACTCAAAACCCTCAACGAAATCTGGTATTCCTCCATCGATGAAATCTTCGGACAAAAGAAAGGGAAAACTGGAAGATATTAAATCTGCCAACGATAAATCAAAAGGTCCTAGCATATCTTCTAAGTTCATTAAGTTTACTCGTGAGCAAAAACAGAAGTGGCCTGCCTCTGAGAAAACTTACCACCACTTTTCCTCTCGTCGGCTGAAGAAAAGTAGTCCTTCCTCAGGAGAAAAGAAGTAAAGACAAAGACCCCTTCAAATAAAAAATCTGAMCTAGATAGGAAGTTTGTAAAAACAACCGATGCTAGGACAGGATTTACATCTCCTGCATTTACTTCTTTGTTTTCACAGAATAAAAAGAATGTTAGACATTAATGTCCAAATTACAATTGTCAATGTTTAGGTCTTTTACAAAACCTGAGGAATCACATGTTGACACATCGCTGCATATTCTCCCAACACGTTTTTCGCTATAAAGTTAAAACCAAGGAAAATGTGAAAAAGCCCAAGTCCAAAGGCAAGGGAAATGCTAATAAACCCAAGCCTGCAAAGGCTAAGGGCGATGAAAAGAGAGTGGTATCTCCTACTAACAAATGTGGACCCATTAAGAAATGGGTACCTAAAACCCCTTAATTTATCTTGCAGGACCAGCATGTGCAACCATAGTAAATGGATTCAGGTTGCTCCAGGAACATGACTGGTGACAAAAGTCAGCTGACCTCCTTCATCGAAAAATGTAGAGGCAACATCTCAATCAGCAAAGTGGCTTATGTTGAATTTTTGAAGCATAACTTACTAAGCATAAGCCAGTTCTGCGATAAGGGTCTTGAAGTCAGGTTCCGCAAAGGTTTCTGTATCATAGAGACAAAACCCGGTCAAACCATTATCAAGGCCAAGAGAGAAGGGAATCTCTATATGCTGGACTTTCAATCCTCTAAGGGACAAGACACCCTTTGCCTTGTATCCCATAAGAGCGATGAAAATTGGCTATGGCACCAGAAGTTCTCACACCTAAATTTTGATGTCTTTAGAAAACTAGCCAAATAGAAGCTGGTCAAGGGGATTCTTGATCTGAACTTTGAAAAAGATCATCTATACTCAGCCTGTTAGACGGGAAAGCTGAAACGGGTCACACACCAAACAAAGGCAGAAAGCTCCTGCACCAAGCCCTTGGATATGATCCACATTGATTTATGTGGGCCCATATCTACACATAGCCTCTCAGGAAAGAAGTACATACTTGTACTTGTTGATGAATAATCCAGATACACCTGGGTTGAGTTTGTGAAAAAGAAATCAGGTGTTTCTGACCTACTCATTGGGATGATGAAAGGCTCCAAGTCCTTCTACAACGAAAACTCATTAAAGTTATAAGCGACAATGTAACTTAATTCAAAAATGCCAGAATCGATGAATACCTCATCAGTGAAGGCATCACATAAAACTTTTTAGCAGCAAGAACCCCACAACAGAATGGAGTGGTAGAACGGAGGAATCAAACCCTTGTAGAAGCAGCAAGTACCATGCTTGCTTCATCGGAGTTATCCATTACCTTCTAGGCTGAAGCAATTTCTACTGCATGCTTCACCCAGAATCGATCCATCATCAACAAGAGGCACCAGAATACACCAAATGTGAAGTATTTCCATATCTTTGGGTGCAAATGCTTTGTACTCAATGATAGGGAATACCGTGGGAAGTTCCACAAGAAAGCCGATGAAGGGATCTTTTTGGGATACTCTCAAACCGCAAAAGCCTACATAGTCTACATCAAAAGGACAAGAATTGTCATATAAAGCATCAATGTGTCCTTTGATGACTCCACATACATGATTTTTGGACACAACAATTCAAGACTCGGACTTCAAAGAAGAGCATCTGATTCATCACTTGGCAAACCCAATGAATCAAAGTTAGCTCAATTATTTGAAGACATCTTCGAAGAAGAAGTAATCTCTGGACATGCACCTACTACAAAATCTACTTCCAGAATCGATGAAGAACATGTAGTCTCCAATGATAAAGGTACAACTGTTACTAAAACTCATGTTACTTCACCTTCTACTTCTTTTGTGTCTTCAGATCAAGAACAAGAACCAGAGTCTAACTTTGGAGATGTTCTCTTCGAGGGGGAGCAACCAGTTCCATCAGTCGAAGAAGAACTGCATCATGTTGCTCCAGAATCCCAATCATGCACCAAGTGGACGAAAGACAACCCACATCACGAAATCATTGGTGATCCAACATCTGGTTTAAAGACGAGATCAGCAACAGCTAATGAATGCCTCTTCGCCAACTTTCTTAGCATGATAGAACCAAAGAAAGTTTCTGAATCCCTACAAGATTCAAACTGGATAGATGCAATGCAAGAAGAACTACTCCAGTTTGAGAGAAACAAGGTATGGTCCCTTATGCCTCTACCGAAAGGGAAGACGACCATAGGAACCAAATGGGTCTTCCAAAACAAGAAGGACGAAGATGGCATAGTAATAAGGAACAAGGCCAGGCTTGTTGCCAAAAGCTACTGCCAGGAAGAAGGGATTGACTACGATGAGACATTTGCTCCCGTTGCAAGACTTGAAGCCATCAGGATATTCCTAGCCTATGCAGTTCACAAAGGCTTAGAGGTCTATGAGATGGATATCAAGTTTGCCTTCCTCAACGACAAACTTTAAGAAGAATTTTACGTGCAGCAGTCCCCTGGGTTTGAAGATCCAAAACATCCAGAGTATGTCTATTTTATAGATAAAGCCCTCTATGGGCTAAAGCAAGCACCTAGGGTCTGATATGAAACTCTATCCACCTTTCTCATTAACAATGGCTTCGAAAAAGGTACAATCGATACAACCCTCTTTCTCAAGAAGCATAAAGGTGACATACTACTAGTACAAATATATGTGGACGACATCATATTTGGCTCTACAAATGCAAAACATTGCAAAAAATTCTCAGAGCTAATGAAAAGCAAATTTGAGATGAGCATGATGGGAGAACTTAGTTTCTTTCTTGGTCTTCAAATAAAACAAACTTCAAAAGGGATTTTCATCAATCAGTCCAAGTATGTGACTAACCTTCGGAAGAAGTATTCTCTCTCAAATTCATCATCTATGAGAACTCCTGTAGCTACGAGAGCCAAATTATTTCCTGATCCATCAGGCAAATCTATGAATGTCACAACCTACAGAGGCATGATTGGATCACACATGTATCTGACTACAAGTAGACCTGATATCATATTTGTTACATGCCTTTGTGCAAGGTATCAATCCAATCATAAAGAATCTCATCTCTCTGCAATCAAGAGGATATTTAGATACCTTAAGGGAACCCCTTTATTGGGTCTCTGGTGTCCTAAGAACTCTGGCTTTGATCTAATAGCCTATACAGATGCAGATCATGAAGGGTGCAAGCTTGATAGAAAGAGTACGTCTGGAAGCTGTCAACTTTTGGGAGACAAGCTGGTAAGTTGGACATCTAGAAAACAAAATTGTGTCTCAACCTCTACAGCAGAAGCAGAATATGTTGTTGCTGCTAGTTGTTGTTCACAAGTTCTCTGGATGATGACTCCAAGAGTGCAATAGCTATCTCTGCAAATCCTGTGCAATATTCCAAAACCAAGCACATCGATGTAAGGTACCACTTTCTGAAAGACAATGTTGAAAAAGGTAATAGAGAGATGTACTTTGTTCCTACTGAGATTCAACTTGCTGACATTTTCACAAAAGCTCTTGATGAGAAAAGATTTTTGGTCCTAGTCAGCAAGATGGGTATGCTGAATCTCACCACTTAGAGGCAATCATTAGTCTGAAACCAGAGATCCTCAATATCTCATGGTTATGCCTATAAGTGATAAATATTATGATACCCATAAACATCAAGTACTCTAAACCAGGACATCTGGTTGTATAGGCCAGAGCCTCTGGTTGTATAGACCAGAGCCTCTGGATCATTCATGCATGTAATCATGTCATTTTCATTCATCCTTTGGTACCAGAGACCTCTGGTCCAAAGCAAATAGTTTGTGAACTTTTTCACAAAGTACACGTTTTCAAAACCAGAGCCTCTGGTTAAAAAAAACAGAGCCTCTGAATTCAAAGTATTTGACACCAGAGCCCTTTGGTCTCAAAGGCACATACATTCTATCACCACATACATGCACTTAACCATTTTCTCATATTACTTTGCATCGCCTTTGCAACCAGAGAACTCTGGTTCAAAGGCTCCACTGGTTCATACCATTTTGCATATTCTTCACCCTTCTTTGATAACCTTTTTTTATCACCTTAACAAACAGAGCCTCTGGTTCTACAGTCCAGAGCCTCTTGATTTGTTGTCTTTGGAACCAGCGCCCTCTGGTCTCAATGACCCACTCGTTTTCATGCCCACTCTCACACTTAGCCACATTTCATATCATCCTTTCATCATCATTCACAACCAGAGCCTCTGGTTCTATAAACCTGAACCTCTAGTCATCAAAATGAACGTACCTCTTATTGGTTCAAGGGGGAGTTTTACACTCAATCCCCTCCCCATGCATCATTATAGGGGGAGCTATTCATCCATCATAAAGAACTTTCCATTGCATAAATATGCATTTTCCATCCCAGAGCCTCTGGTTCTTCTATCCCAGAGCCTCTAGACACCAAAATGCTAGATATATGATGCATAAAATATGTGTATGTAACCAGAGCCCCTCTGGTCTTACATCATGGGTTGTCCATGCTTAACCAAAGCCTCTGGTTTGTCTATCCAATGCTCATTATACATAAAACCCAACAATTCTTTGATGAACTCATTCATCATGCGCAAACAGACCTCTAGTTCCTCATCTGTAAAGTGTATGTTTAACCACAGACCTCTTGTTTCCCATCCAATGAGTCATGTCCAACCAGAGCTCCTCTTGTTCCATGACAAAACATTTTTTTTTTCCAAAAACCCATCTTAATTGCAAACTCTTTAAAGATTATACAAAAATTGCAGCTTCTGTGACTAAAAACTATACTTCATGGGTTTTTAGAAGACCAAAACTTCGTAATTAGTATTAATCTTACAATTATATGGAATTTTAAATTTTTTTTGGCGCGATATTTCAAGAGATATTATTTGGGATAACTTTTAAATTACTCCAAATAATTCAAACGTCACCTGACACAAAAACATGCCATATTAACAGGGTGTTCCCCATAAACCTCTTCACATTACCCATTCACCCTCCCCATGACGACACGTGTCCTCCAACATTAATGGCACATAACCATCAATACGACCCACTATCCCCACCAAATCACCTTTTTGCCAAACGTCTTTCCACTATCATGATTACCATTTAAATATTTCTTTTTGTCTGTTCCCCTCCTCTACCTATAAATACCCATCTTCCCCACACCATTTCCTCTTTACGCTCCCAAAACCTGCAACTACCTACAGACGATCTAAAAAAACTCAAAACCTGCAACCACAACAAGCAATGGCATCCTTAGCCTCTCATGAATAAAACAACAACGACAGCCATGTGCAATCCATCGGTGCCGATAGCCGAACACTGGTGTTCCTTCCTTTAAAACCAAACAACCACGTGATCGACCTTCGCACCGACCTGTTTGACGCAAAGTATGCCATCATGAAATAGTTCTTCCAGAACTGTGTTCTACAACCGGCATTGACGTCAATCGATAATGGTGTACCGTTTAAGTACGTCCAACAGTACTGGCAGACTTGCGAGTATATCCCCGATAGCCGTGGAATCATGGGGGATATTTACACTCCGAACGACATGATCTGCTCCGTCAAAATCTCCTGGGCAAAGGTCTCTAGAGTACTTTGCATTCCCACACGCCAAGAACTCGGCATTGACCACTACGCCGAACTACCCACGAGCTCCCATATCCTCCACTTCATCTGCATGCTAGGTTACAATCGTGACCTACGCAATGCCTCTGACTTTAAGAGGCAATTCCACCCCCAATATGGAATATGTTCTTTTCCATATTGAACAGAGCCCTGACCTGCAGGCTGGGATCGATGGATCAGGGCAACATCAACATAATGACTATCATGTACGACCTCATCTTCAACCTACCGCTGGACTATGCTGTCCTCATGTACAACGAAATCCATGCAGCGGTAATCAAGAAGTGCAAGCTTAAGGCCGCAGGAAAGCCACTGTAGTACGTGCTCTTCCCACGATTCCTGGCTTTCTTCATAAGGGATGCAATGAGGAGACACGAACTCTCGGCCGATGAACCATTCACCCTACAGTTCATAATGCATAGTCATCGTCCAAGAATCTCCAAGGACGGCTACACCACCGAGAGGACAGTCTCTCATGCCATGCTCAGCGTTATACCAAAGATGTCTGAGATAAGACAGACCTATGAACACTCTCTGTTGTCCCAAGAACCAAGGGCAGCTACCCCGGAGCACTTAGAGCCGTCCCCAGACACCAACGAGGGAGCACAAGAGTCGTCTTCATCGAATGATGACGAATCTCCTCATGCATCCCCGGGCCTTTCATATACAATACCCATCCCCACTACCCAAAGGGCACCCTTCACCACTACCCTGGCAATCAAGGCCATAGGGGTACTAAACAAGGACGACCCAGTCCAATCCCACACCCAGCCTGCCATCCAGAGGCCATTCTTTGGGCCTCTGGTGTGATAACTGGATCTTGGTTATCACCCAAAGTAATTAATATGTGATTATCTGATTAAATGATTACGTGATAGCATGATAAATTCAGTTTATTTGATCATGCTAGTGTGTGTAGAAATTATATGCATAAACCGATCAAGCGTTAAGCGGTTTAGTTTTAAACCGGTTTAGTTTTGAGCGAGTTATGAATGATAAGAATGGTTAACATTTTGAACGGAGAAGTAGGAATACAACCATGTGGTGACCGGATTATTCTAAATCGGTCAAGCTTTGAACGATGTATTGTCCGGACTTTTTATCCAGAAAAAAGTTGGAATATATTTCTAAGTGTTAAATCGGACAAGCCTTGGGCGATGAGTTGTCCGGATTTGATAAACCGACTAAGACTTGACCGGAGATGAAGTCCGGTCAAGTTTATGTTGACCGGATTTGTATTGTGCCTTGTGCTTGATTGATAAAAATTGTTATTTTATCATAAAATGGGGATTTGATATAAATGATTTTGGATTGATAATAATATCAATGGCTGCGGTCTATTTGGAATTATTTTTGTGAAATGTTTTATTGAGGAAATAAGGGTGGCATATCAAGGAGAGGTGTACCACGGGATAAGGGTGGCATATCAAGGAGAGGTGTACCAYGGGATAAGGGTGGCATATCAAGGAGAGGTGTACCATGGGATAAGGGTGGCATATCAAGGAGAGGTGTACATTTGATATAAGGGTGACAATTGTATGTGTGTTGTATGATATAACTCTTTCTATTATATCTCGTAAGACTACCGTGGTCTGCAATCTTTATTTCTTTGTGATTTAAGGATTTAGGATCAAGGTTCTTATTGGTAATCATAGTCTGAATGTTATTGAGGAGAAAATATCAGGTTTGGCCAAAAACTTTATATAAACCTTGTTGATTAAAAAAAAGTTTAAAAGTGGCATTTTACGTAACCTAGCTGGTTCAAAGGTATGATATTTGATTAGCCAAATGCTTAACTTGAAAAGTGGAAAGGATTTGGTATTTTGTTCCTATTTGTTTAGATATTTATCATATATATTAATAGTTGTTTTTCATAAAGGTTTTGGTGATTTTCACTCTGCAATATCATAATTGGGTATCTCACTAGACCTTTCGATCTAACCCTCGTTTTGTGATTTTAACTATGTATTGCAGGAGGTTCGGACGGTAAGGGAAAAGGGAAAAGGGAAAATTTGATATTTTTCCTATACGTATTTCTACATGAAGATCTGTCTTGATGTATAGTTTTGATTGATTAGTACAAGAAATGTATTTGGTTATAATAAATTCTTGTACTAAGGGACCTAACTGGGAAAATATCATGTATTTCTTTTATATGAATTATGTGTTATATGCAATTTGTGATTTGGGGCGTTACATAAAGTGGTATCAGAGACTGAGTTTAAGGGATTTAGGTATTTAACAGCATGATACCTAGACTTAAACTATTATATTGCAAGTAAGGGTCCCGGACATAGTTAGCTCCATTGGAAATAAATATGATGGGTTGAAAGAACAGTGTGTAAGGTAAATTTTAATTACATCTGGCTAGTGTAATTATGAATTTACAGGTACACATTTGAACTTGAACACTTCATTATATTTGGGAATGTGAATACGTGATTATTAACACAAAAACCTGCAGATGTCTAGCCGAACCCGAAGATCTGAAAGAATGGCTCATCCAGAATCTGAGGAAAGGGAAGAATCGCCTGTTAATCTTCCGACTAGCACGTCTGGAAATAGAGGATGGGGAAGAATAAGGGGACGAGGCAGAGGAAGAAGTCAGTCTCAGGGAAGGGGTCGGACTAAAGTACATTTTGAACACGAAGAATCCCACTCTGGGAATGTTCAGGAAAGATCAGTGCCACACCCTGAATATGTAACCAGGGACATGTTGGCTGAAGAAATGGGGAAGTTGCGAGAAAGTTTGACTTCAATTATGGGAATTTCAGCCAGGGTAGAGACATAAAGAATAGAAGTTCATCCTTCGATGCCAGTTACTCACAACAAGGAGGGGGATATTAAAATGTTTTTGGCATGCAAGCCACCAACATTTTCGGGAGAAAGAGATGGAATCAGTATTCAACACCATTTGGTGTTCGAAAACAGATAAAGTTTGATTTGATGTTTCTGTATTAAAATCAAATGCTTTGTTCTGGTGGGAAGTTGAATCGTCTGCCAGAACGGATGTTTTACAGACTTTGTCTTGGGTAGAATTCGTGGACCGATTCAAGAACCAGTTTTGTCCTAAGACAACAGTGAGACAAATGGAAGAAGATTTCCTGAAGCTGGAACAAGGAAATAAAACAGTTCGAGAATATACTGAAAGATTCATTGAATATTCTCGCTTTGCTGAACATTATGTTTCAACCGAATCTAGGAAGATAGAAAGGTATATTTGGGGTTTGTGTCACACCTCGCTAAAGCGGAAACGCAAGGTATGGCAGGTAGAGTCTCATAGCAATAGTGTATAAACAAGATAACCATACAATTTAAAACATAGTTACATCAAAACTAAAGTTTACAGTCCCAAATACAAATTTACAAAATAAACATAAAAGTAGTTTTGAAATCGATAAATATGACACGTCTTCTAACAAGTGTCACCGTGAGTCTTTCTTACCCTGAAAAAGCATGTCAAACAAGTGTCAACTACAAGAGTTGGTGAGTTCATAGGTTTTATATACACAAAACGATTTTAAATGCAACAATCCCAGTTATAAATTTATGTGCAATATCTTAAAAACAACGTCATACGCATGATATAAATTTGTTGAGCCACTACTAAACCTACAAGCACCCCACGAACTACCTCAGAGGTGGTAGCGAACCACATGTGTAGAACATACTTACGAACTACCTCAGAGGTGAGACTAAACACCACATGTGTAGAACTCAGGCCAAACTACCTCAGTGGTGGGACTAACCCCACATGAGTAGAACTCCTTCCGGACTACCTCAGCGGTGACCACTTCGTGCCACATGTGTAGAGCAAATTAAAATGACCAAGTGCACCCCTACTCGTCAGTAACAAGGTGGGTATAACAACCAAATAGTGCTATCCACAAGAATCATAGGCTCGAAATGAGTTAATAGTTGTGGAAATAAACGGGGACATTCAAACTCAACATATCAATAGTGTATACAATTTAAATGCTCATAACAAGATTCATATATCGATATAAATCAATCAAATATTCATTAATCATGCTTTTCACCCCAAAACGAGAAATTGGTAAAAAGGGGTCGTGAAACTCACTTTCCGTAATGAAATAGCTTATATCACAATTTCAATCATGCTTTTCACCCCAAAACGCAAAAATAGTAAAAAGGGGCCATGAATACTCACTTTTGATATAGAGCTCCGCAAAGAAAAAGCAATACGATCCGAATACCATGCTAAATCAACGATTCCCTATCAATAGGAATATCCAAAACCATCACTTATTGATTTATCTCTACCAATGGGGTTTAATAAATCTTAAGTCCTTATTTGTCTACTTATGTTCCATAATATTATCTATAGTCCAAATATACATAATGTCCATATGTTCATTAAAGAATTAATTTATACCGAAAATGATGCTATAATCCAATAAAAGATCAACTTTTACAAATTTAACCAAATCCAGAATTCTTGATTCTGGACAGAAACTTAAGTTACATAAAATGATCAAATAAAGTGACTTCAAAAATGAGATAAATTCCCATCTTTTTATATGATTTATAGTACTGAGTT
>NW_020200610.1:24492-27112 GCF_001531365.2 Cynara cardunculus var. scolymus
ACCTACTGAAAAACTCTCAGATACATATATACAATGTTTTGAGTATTTGGGGGGTCAAAACTCAATGTTTTTGAGTAAAACCAAATGCATTGCAACCCCAACTCAGTAAATAAACTTTTAAAAGAAACCTCATGACATTTGAACAAACCATTTACAAGATATGAACGATTTGTGCACAAGCACGGAATCTGTCAGCAACAGAATATGAAGTTTTTAAGAAATAAACCACATAAAATCATGATTTCTTCCTACCTTTTTGAGTTATAATGTTTGGGTCATGGATTACCACCATCAAATAAACATTTTTACATGTTTTTGGTGTATAATCTCACCTTGAAACTCAAGATTTTTGAAACTTATAAAATAGAGGATGAAGAATGCATAAAAATGGGGTTTTCTCCCCAAAACATACAAGAAAAGATGAAAGGATATATGCATTACCTTGTTTGATGATGAGATAAATGTCGCATCTTCAAAATCTTGCCAAAATAATGAAGATAGATGAGAAAATCGGCTGAATGTTGTTGAAGGGGATGAAGATGACTCTTGAGTTTTCTAGGGAGAGAAAAGAGAGGGTTTTGGAATTTGAATGAGAAATTATGAGGATTAAAGGAAAATGAAGGTATTTATATGTGGGTTTAGGGAGGGAAATGGGGGGAGGATGGCCGGCCATAGGAGGGCCCAACCCAATCCTCAAATATTTTTTTTTAATAAAAACTAAGCCCAAAATGCACAAAAGCCCAATTTCTCAATTTTGACATTTTTCTTTATTTTAAAAGCCCATGATAACTAAATTTATTTAAATAGAAAAGTTTTATATTTAAAACACTAAAACTTAGTGTTTTATATATATTGGGTATAAATTAGAGCATTTGGTACTGTATAGGACGTTTCATATAATTTCGGATCGGAACCGGACTTTCTAAGCAACAGCCGGAAATTCTTAAAAATTTTCAACTAAACTAACCTAACTAACTCCTATTCTTATAAATTACCTTCAACAATACTAATATAACCTTAATAAAAGCTAACCTGTGATTTCGAATTTGACTGTTGTGACAGTTTGAAACCCTCAATCAGAGAGTTTGTAATTGCCATGAACCCCAATACCTTTTCATTGACGGTAGACGCAGCCGAAGTGACCGAACGAAATAAAAATCGACAGCCAGAAGGAAAGATTGTAGGGAAGAGAAAATGGGAGGGGTCTTCATGTTTTAGAGGGCCGAAAACTGTAAGATATGATAATAGATCTGAGCAGAAGATTGTAACACCCCATAACACACATTGCATGCAACACATATTTCATACAGAAGAAATACATGATATTATCCCATTCAGTTCCCTTAGTACAAGAATCTAACATGACCAAATACAAGGTCCAAAATTCAAAATACATTTCTTGTACTAATCAATCAAAACTTTGCATCAAGGACAGATCTTCATGAAGAAATGCATATAGGAAAATATTATACTTTCTCCTTTCCCTTACCGTCCGCACCTCCTGCAACACATAGTTAACTTAACAAAGCGAGGGTTAGACCGAAAGGTCTAGTGAGTTACCCTTTTATGTTATTCCAGAGTGTAAATCACCAAAGCTTTTATGGAAAACAACCTTTCATATATATATAACAAATATGGACATAATACCAGATCATTTTTACTTTCAAACTAAGCACTCAACTATTCAATTCTCATACCTTTAAACCAATCAGGTTTCATATAATGCCACTTTTAAACCTTTTTTTAATCGAACAAGGTTTTCATAAAGTTTCTAGCCAAACCTGATATTTTCTCCTCAATAACATCCAAACTATGATTTCCAATAAGAACCTTGATCCTAAATCTTTAAATCACAGAGAAATAAAGATTCCAGACCACGGTAGTCTTAAAGGATATAATAGAAAGAGTTATATCTTGCAACACACATACATATGTCACCTTTATAACAAATGTACACCTCTCCTTGATACGCCACCCTTATCCCATGGTACACCTCTCCTTGATATGCCACCCTTATCCCATGGTACACCTCTCCTTGATATGCCACCCATATCCCATGGTACACCTCTCCTTGATATGCCACCCTTATTTCCTCATCAAAACATTTCAAAAAAATAATTCCAAATAAACCGCAGCCATTGGAATTATTAATAATACAAAATTATTTATATCAAATTTCCATTTTATGATAAAATAACTATTTTTTTCCTTCAAGCACAAGGCATAAAACAATTTCGGTCAGCATAGACTTGGCCGGACTTCATCTCCGGTCAAGTCTTAGCCGGTTTATCAAATCTGGACAACTTATCATCCAAGGTTTATCCGATTTAACACTTAGAATAAATTTCAACACCTTTGTCCGGATAACAAGTCCGGACAATACATCGCCCAAAGCTTGACCGATTTAAAATAATTCGGTCACCACATGGTCGTATTCCAACTTCTCAGTTCAAAATGTTAACCATTCTTACCAATCATAACTCGCTTGACACTTAATCGGTTTAAGGTTAAACCGTTCAACATTTGAGCGGTTTTGGGCTTAATCGCCCAACCCTTGATCGACATAAGAATAACCCGAACAAGCTTTGTCCGATTTAGACTTAATCCGGTCACCCTTTGT
>NW_020200610.1:27312-30270 GCF_001531365.2 Cynara cardunculus var. scolymus
TTAACCTCCCTTTTATATACCCTTCCCAAACAGGAAGGTCGGCTACTCCATGTGCATGCATGCCCACAAACCATGCACACATGCATATATACCTATGCATATATACACATATATCATGCATTTATATATATCCAATTAATGCACAAATTCACATACTAGCATGATCAAACATATCAATTTATCATGCTGTCATGAAATCATTTAATCAGATAATCACACTTTAATTACCTTGGGTGATAACCATGATCCGGTTATGATAAAGATCAGTGAGAAAGTTTGCTCACAGTGTCGACAGGTTCACCAGGGAGAATGCAAGATGGATCCAAGGAAATGTTATAAGTGCGGCGAAGCAGGTCATCTGTTTAGAAATTGCCCAGCTAATCGAAGGTATTTTAATTGCAATTATCTGGATCATATTCGACCAAATTGTCCCTTCTTAAGAACTCCGCAGTTAACAATGGAGAGTAACGCGTCGGGTACACAGGGAAGGCCTACTGTGAACAGATGAGGGCAAAGAGGGGCACGGGGACAGTCCTTCCAGATAACTAAGAACGAGGCAGAGGCATCACTGGATGTAGTAACAGGTACATTCCTTCTGAATTCAATACGTGCTAAAGTCTTATTCGACTATTGTGCAAACTTTTCGTTTGTGTCACCATTGTTTGCTCAAACTACATGTCTGAATTTTGTGGTACTTGATGATGAGTTAATAGTTGATACTGCTAATAGTCAGGAAACTGTTACTAGTGTGTTCAATAACTGTATTGTTGTTATTGGGGACTGTGAACTTCCGATCCGATTATTTCCCATGCCAATGAAGGAATTTGATGTAGTGGTGGGTATGGACTGGTTAGCAAGGTATCAAGCTAGTATTAATTGTAATCAGAAAATGATCAGAATTGTTCTGCCAGATCAAGAAACAGTTATTATTTATGGTGAACGTCAGAATCACCATACCAGTATTTTGTCCGTAATGAAAGCCCAGAAAAGTATTCGGAAGAAATGCCAAGGATGTTTGGCATACGTAATTGATCTGAAGAAAGAAAAGGGAAAAGAAGAATCGATTCCATTTGTTAATGAATATCCAGAAGTCTTTCCAGAAGACTTATCTGGATTACCACCAGATAGAGTTATTGAATTCCGAATCGATCTTATACCAGGAGCTACACCAGTAGCAAAGGCGCCATATCGTTTAGCTCCATCTAAATTGAAAGAACTGATTGCACAGTTGAAAGATTTATCTAATAAGAGATTTATTAGGCCCAACACTTCACCTTGGGGTGCTCTGGTCTTATTCGTTAAGAAGAAGGATGGGTCTATGCGAATGTATATAGACTATCGTGAATTAAATAAGTTGACAATCAAAAACAAATATCCTTTACCGAGGATTGATGATTTGTTTGACCAATTGGTGGGAGCAAGTTATTTCTCCAAGATTGATTTAAGGTCAGAGTATCATCAGCTCAATGTCTGGGAAGAAGATGTCGCCACAACAGCATTCAGAACATGGTACGGGCATCACGAGTTCTTAGTTATGCCATTCGGCTTAACTAATGCGCCTGCAGCCTTTATGGATTTAATGAATAGAGTATGTAAAGAGTATCATGATAAATTTGTTATTGTATTTATCGATGATATTCTTATATACTCTAAGACCAAAGAAGAGCATGCAGAACATCTTCGTCTGATACTGGAATTGTTGAAAAGAGAAAAGTTGTATGCTAAATTGTCCAAGTGTGAATTCTGGTTAAGAGAAGTTCAATTCTTGGGTCATGTCATCTCAAAAGCAGGGGTCAAAGTGGATCCAGCAAAAATAGAGGCAGTTGCAAGATGGGAAGCTCCAAAAAATCCTTCTGAAGTCTGAAGCTTCTTAGAATTGGCTAGTTATTATCGTAAGTTTATTTAGAACTTTTCTAAAATAGTCGTGCCATTAACTAAGTTGACTTAGAAGAACGTTAAATTCCAGTGGGAAGGAGAACAACAAGAAGCTTTTCAACTGTTAAAAGATCATCTTTGTAGCGCACCGGTATTAACTCTACCAAATGGATATGAAGACTTTGTGGTTTACAGTGATGCATCTAAGTTTGGGTTAGGATGTGTTCTGATGTAGAGAGGAAAAGTTATTTCTTATGCATCAAGGCAATTGAAAGATCATGAGAAGCAGTATCCAACCCATGACATGGAATTAGCTGCAGTTGTATTTGCTTTGAAAATCTTGAGACACTATCTTCTAGGAAAGAAATGTTCGATTTATACTGACCATAAAAGTTTACAACATATGTTCAGCCAGAAAGAATTAAATATGCGAAAGTGTCGGTAGATTGAACTGGTTAATGATTATGATTGTGAAATCCTTTACCAATCGAGAAAAGCTAACATGGTGGCTGACGCTTTAAGTCGGAAAGAAAAGAGTGGAACCATTAAAATTGTGGCAATGAGAATGAACCTGATCCCTGACATTCGTAAGGAAATTCATAGATGCCAACAAGAAGCTGTAAAAGAAGAATTTGTTAAGGCAGAAAGGTTGGGTAAGATGATTTCAACCTTGGAACAGAATAACGAAGGACTAATGTGTGCTTTCAAGGGCGAGTTTGGGTACCATGTTTTGGAAATATCCAAAATATGATATTAMATGAAAGCCATAAATCCCGATACTCTATTCATCCAGGCACCAATAAGATGTATAGAGATTTGAAACCTTTTTATTGGTGGCAAGGATTGAAAAGAGACATAGCTCGATATGTGGAACAGTGTCTGACATGTTTACAGGTTAAGATTGAAGATCAGAAGCCGTATGGAAGTCCTCAATCCTTAGAAATACCTGTATGGAAATGGGATCACATTACCATGGATTTTATTATGAAGTTACCTCGAACTCCAAAGGATATGACGCAATTTGGGTATTTGTTGATCGTTTGTCTAAATCTGCGCATTTTCTACCAATAAGAGAGAAGTACT
>NW_020200610.1:30793-32055 GCF_001531365.2 Cynara cardunculus var. scolymus
AGTAAGGTCGTTAGGAACTAGTATAAATAGCGGCTAAGGCCTTTGTAATCAKTGTGCTTCCGTATTGTAATCGTCAATATTTTCAATTGAATGAATTGAAAAACCTTTGAAGCAATTCTCCTGTGTTCATCTTCTTCCTCATCTTGACTGTGTGTTCATGATTTATTTACTCTGTTCTGTTCTTATTATTGTTTCCGTTGCACTTTAATCGTCTTAGAGTTCATTCAGAGTATTAGATCAATATCAAAGCTGAATTTCAGGTCCAACAATTGGTATCAGAGCAGGAATTGAATTCTTATTCGATTAATTCTGATTTTGGTATTAATCTGTGTTTTCTAGAACACCAGTTTTCTTCAGATCAACCCTGTTTCACTCACTATTAAATCAATTCAATGGAAAATTTGGTTAATACCTCGTTCATGAGTACTGGATCTCAATCAAAACCTCCCACGCTTATCCGTGAGGAATATCCGCAATGGAAAGTGCGCTTGATCAACTTTTTGGAGGGAATTCACCCCAGAATGTCTGAATTTCTCTACAATCCTACATACGTGCCAATGATTTTAATTTCAAGAGTTCCAGCTACTAATACAACCCCTGAAGTTCCCGAGCACTAAGAGCCCAATCCAATCGCAAACTGGAACGATGATGAAAAGGTATTAGTGGAATTGGAAAGCAAATGCAAAAGGATGTTGATCATGGCTATACCACATGAGATCTTCAAATGTATTGATCTCTGCCATCTGTCTATGGGCATTTGGGCAAAATTGGAAAAATAGATCGAAGAAGGGAAGAAGACTCTCGAGAACAACCGAGCCATTAGTATTGATGAATATCATAGCTTCAAGGCTAAGGAGGATGAATCTCTGTCAGACACAGAGGATGAGATCTCCTGTGGGATGGCAAATATTGACTCAAACTCCTCTTACTTAAATGACCAAGGGGTTTCCACTTTTTACTCTTCTGAATCAATTGATTCATCGCATTTGGAACATTACAAGCTTAAAGAAAAACTTTCTCTTTGTGAAAAATAAGTCATTCTTCTCACATAGGTAAGAAACATATTTTTTAAAATGTTTGAAGAGGCTCAATCAAACTTTGTAAATTTAGAAAAATCTTCAAAAGAAAAGATTGCCGAAATTCAAAAGGAGTTAAAAAAYAAGGTTGATGAGTTAAGGAAGTTAGAGCATGAGAAATGCAATGTTACTTCTGTCAAAGAATTCTTCCAAAAAGAAAGAGAATTTTTGCACCAAGATGTTCTT
>NW_020200610.1:32470-34630 GCF_001531365.2 Cynara cardunculus var. scolymus
TGTCTCTGTAAAAGCTGGAAAAAGAGGGGATCTAAAAATAAATATTTTGTACCCCTCTTTGATGATTTTAATGAAAAATTCAAGAAAGCTTCTTGCAATGTTACCTCTTGTGGATGTTTCGATATTATGCACGCTCTATCTAATCATATTCACTATTCTTCATGTCTGGTCTCTCACCCCAAGAACCATAAATCTGGGGTGAACAATAGACAAATTGGAAATTCTTCTTCTAAGAACAATAAGACCAAATCAAAAGATGCTATGGCATACTTTAAACAGGCTAATTATAAGGGACCCAATTAGAAGTGGGTACCCAAATTAAACGTTCTCTAAATGCAGAAGCAGCGGCATGTGTCTACTTGGGTCGTGGAATCAGGATGCTCGAGACATATGACTGGCACCCTAGAGCTTCTGTCATCATGCCTAAAACAAGAAGGAGGTTCTGTAATCTCAACTGTTGTATGTCTTATTGTTTATTTAATTTTGTATAAAGTTTTTCTTTGAATAATCTCTTTTTGTATATAGTTTTATTTCTTGATTAGCCTTCACTTGTTTTCATAGTTAATATGTTTATCTTSCAGAGACTTGCARGGTTTGAGGGGGAGTATGTGCTTGAAAAGAATAAAACCTTTTGAAGAAGCAAAATGTTTTTCATCTCAGAAGTCTTTTCACAGATCCTCTGTGATAATTTTCAGAGGCTCTTTGAACGGATTCTCTGTCGATACTTCTTCTTAGGATTTTTAAATGTTTTTCTTTTTAGGGGGAGCCATGGAAGCTGGCTCATAGGGGGAGTTTTTGAATTGAAAAATCGAAACCTCAGAAGGTGCCAAAACATTTAAAGTATCTTGATCTCAGAGGTCAGAAGATTTGACGCTTCAATCAGAGGCTCTGTGGGTCTGAACTGAGCAAGTACTCATCTTTCTGAGGATTTTCAAACCATTTAGGTAATTAAAGGTGTAACATGTTAGAAGGCCCCGCACATATCACAGAGGCTCTATTACCCTTATGCCTCTGACAGAACTCTCTTCTATAGTTCTCTATTATTGATATGGTACGCGTGGTTATGTGGATAAGGGTTAAAGCATATCATGCACATGTCAGAAACGGGGGCGCACGTCATCAATCGTGCGTCTTCCCAACACCGCGTGTCATATTTTGATTTGTCTCTCCTTATAGCCACTCATCACGTTTTTTCTCCTAATAAACGGTTCGCTTTCAAATCTCTCACTATAAATACCCCTTCCCCCCAAAACGTAAACCTTTACATTACTCCTTATACTCCGACGAACCTCAACCTTTTCGGCCAAACCTGTCATAATGTCTTCAAGTTCATCCGCCTCCGCTCAATCTGAACACAATCCAGTGACAACGAGGTAAATCAATCACAGGCACTCACTTCTCATGCTCTATCGTTCTTTCAAAATCGATATGAGAGAGTGGTACTTGTGAAGAAACCAAATAACTACTTTTTCGCTCCCTCACCATCTGGCTTCCCTGAATTCACATATCCTCTTATTGAAATCCTTCGCAATCATCCTTTATTTTAGCTCTCACAGCAACTAAACCTACCCCAGAAACCTATATTACCCAATTTTTGTTAAGTTCATATATTACTACCCTGGATAATTCTAGATTAAGCATAGTAGGTTATGCTTCACACCCTACTGTCAAATCGCTTGTTCCAATGGAATTGAATGTGAATACCCTGCGCACTGCCCTGCATCTACCTTCCTTGGAAAATYTGAATTTGGATTCCTTCGTTCCATCTCCTATAGACGCCGAATTAATAGAGTTCCTTGAATTTCATTCCTACACAGCAAAGACAAAAATCGTTAAAAGGACTAAATTCAAAAGGAAGGGCCTTCCCCCAATTTGGAACATTCTGTTCTCGATAATAAATTGCTGTCTAACAGGGAAGGTCGGCAGCCATGACCAAGCTTCATATGCCATGCTTTCCATTGTATATAGAATCTACTTCAATCTGCCCCTTGATTACGCACAACTCATCTTCGAAGACATGGTGGGCTTAATAAAAAAGAAGTGTGCTACTCAAAGGGGTGAGAAATCAAAAGTGAAGGCACAAAAGAAAGCCAAAGAGGACCTCAATCATCCTAACTTAATCCTACAGAGGTTCTTTGGCTTGGTCTTTGGAGATATGAT
>NW_020200610.1:35050-54553 GCF_001531365.2 Cynara cardunculus var. scolymus
GGTCCAAGCAGTCCTCTGCAAAAGCCGAAAAAGAAGAAATCGAAGAAGGCCCAACCCGCAGAGGTTGAGGTCACCGAGGCTGCAATCGAAGAAAGCCCAGCAGAGGCTGCTCCTAAGCGCAGAAGGTTGCACAAGACTGTTCAAGAAGAGTCCCCAACAGAGCAAATACACGATGTAATCTTCCATATCCAACAAGAGTTTAAAGCGCCCACAGAAGTAGCGAATTTGGGGACAGAAGTCGTTCTAGACGATGAAGAAGAAGAATTAGAGTTAGACGATGGCGAAAAAGATGCCGAAGGCACATATCCAAGCCCCCCTCCTAGTGCAACCCACATTTCTAGGGACCTTGTTCTAGAGGGAACCCCTATTGAAAAAAGCGTGCACACGCTGAACCCAACCCAAACCTACCTTGCAGAGGACATTCTTTTGTCCTCTGTTGAATGCACAATTCGGGAACCACAATCTACTCCAACATCCTCTCAAAGGATGGTGGTTTTAAAATAAGAGTCCATTCGCCCAAGGACTCGTCACAACCCAGAGAGGCATCCGTTGCCCTCCACACTTGAGTGAACAACCAAGTTATGCTTCAGAGGCATACGAGAGATTCACAGAGACCGTGGGTCTAGGACGCCCAAAGTCTCCACTCGATCCCTTTGCCGAGCTAGGCTCTGAACCTACTAGGCACGACATCGACGGAACACTGGTAGGCTCCCGAGCTGACATCAACAAACCAGTCACTGAGGGCGCCTTACACTCCGAGGCTACTAGGTCACCATGTGTTGGTGATCTAGGTTCCCCGAGTACTTATGTGATCAAGGAGGAGTTACAAACCTTCGCCATAGAGGTATTCAAGTGGATGGATGAGTTGAAAAGCTTTTTCTCCTCCCAACCGGCGACAGAGGCTCTTGCACCTCTAACAGAGGCTCTGAAAGAGTTGACTTCCACAACTTCTGATCTCAAGGCGACCGTATCAGCCCTTCAGAGCTCTGTACTCAACAAAGACGACCTCACAGAAGCTTTCAGCTCCCTGTCTCTCAACCCTTCTCCAATCCATAAGCTTAAGACAGAATTAACAGAGGTTGCCGCCCGATTTGCTGCAGACTTCATTTCTGCCGGCTACACCGATTATTCTGCCTTTAAGGATGAGATCAAAGGGATGTTCTCCTCTGCGGTTACTTATGGCATTGATTCTAAATCCTCCAGGGTTAACATTAACCATCTAGCCACTCGCAGAGAAATAGACGCAATGGTTGATGCCCTTGGAGAGACCGTGCGGAAATACACCGACCAACTCCTCAAGGAAGCCCGAGCAACAAACAAATCAATTTGAGACTGCACATAGCAAATTGTCAAAGAAGGTGACTCATTCAGAAATGAGAAATATCACTGTGTCTCTAAAATGAAATGGGCCACAGAGATGGACATCAACAATGCCTCTGTGAATGCTGAGATGGTCATAGAAAAGATGGAGAAGGCGGCTTCCAAAGTTCTCAGGCGATTGAAGAAGGCTCCCCTTACTACTTGCAAGACAGAGGCCACTAAAATCCATGACAATGAAGGAGGCGATGACCATGATCGTCATGAGGGGGAGAAGAAGACAGAGGAACCAAAGAAGACAACCTCTGCCAAACCACTAAAAATAGTGGACTCTGCTGCTGCCCTATTCTCAAAAGAAAAATCTCCAGAGCCTAAGGGGAAAGGCAAGGGTAAAGCAGTAGAGGAGTCGTCACAGAAGGGGTCAAGCTCTGAAACGCCAGAAGAGATCAATGAAGAAGAGTATGATGACCCGGATCTTGTTCGAGCACTAAAGGCTTCTATGCAGAGGCACAGGCAAGAAAGGGCAGAGCCCCATCCCCAGAGTTGGAGAAGACTCTTCTTCCAAACTCGCGAAGATACCAGAAGAAACATCCACGGGTACGTTTGACGCTCTGGTAGGAACTATCAAGCCTATCCTACCAGAGGGGTCTACCGAGAGGCCTATACTAGAAGAAGAATCCAGAACACCAGAATCTGCCACGGTGGGGAGGGTATCTGAGATCCTTGAATCTATGAGCAAGATTCCTACGCAGAAGGTGCGCACAGAGCCCGTAACCACTGTTGAGGAGATTATGCGGTGGCGTTACTCAGCTGTGGACACAGAGCCCCCTTATGATCCATAGCTTACAGGAATGCCCTCTGCCATTGCAAAGTTCCACTTCTAGAAACTCACAAGGCCACCAGAGTAGGTATTCTCAAAGCATGTGATCACTTCTCTCGAAACCATTTCTCCGTGCACAATGCTAAAGAAGACCGTGGTATACACTCAGTATGTGGTAAAAAGGGATGACGGCAACCTATATACTTTCACAGATCCTGACCTCCACAACCTATGTGTATTTGACCTAAAATTCCTACACAAGATCTTGAACAAATACATGGAGAGGAGGTCAACATGTTCGATTTCTCTCAAAAGGCTGATTGAGGTAATGCACGCTCAAGTCAAATTCTACAGCCAGAAAGATTTCGACATCGCTATGAGGTTGGCCCAGCCAGATCTAAAAATTTCTCCTCCAAAGAACAGACCAAGTTGGCTGCTTAGATTTCATCCCAACACCATTGTCCACAATCCCATCTTTGGGTTTGTTTTCCTGGACAAGGATGAGATTCTAAGGTTCTTAAATCCAAAAGAGACGCACAAATATTCAACAGAGTCTCTCGAGTGGGTGTTCAACCTAGTGGTGACAGAGGTGCAGAGAGGGCATATAAGGGCGGATGAAGTGACCAACCTTCTGGAAACGATCAAGGTTCAAGTCTCCTTCAGAGAATGGATATTCAAAGTCTACAAAACCATCAAGTTTGATATATGCAATTTGCCATAGATGACTATCCAGACTCTGCTATGGATTAATCTCTTGTAATAGTATAGGCCTGCTCAATATTTTCAATTCGTTCATTTATGTAATTCTTTTTCAGAGGATGAGTTTAATCTCCTCTTGTATTATTTCATTAGTCAATTCTTGCACCCATTTGTCCAAATTTATTTTTTCATGTAAAAGTATGAAAAAGTATTATGCAAGTCTTGACAGAAGGATATCTTCCACAGAAGACAACAGMGGACTRWCGACAGAAGCCTTATATTCGAGCAAGTAAAGTGTGACAGAACCTCTGATGTCTCTCATAGAGGTTTTGGAAAATGGTCCTCTGTCAATAAGAACATACAAGTTAATTACAGCAGAGCCTCTGAGATGGCTCACAGAGGGTCTGCGGATTTTGTCTTCTGTGAAGATCCTTTTTCAACTATTTTTCAAAGGTTGTTAGCTGCATGTGCTTCTCACGTGACTAGGACTTAATYGAATTTATTTGGACGGCTTAGATGATTTCATGCATCAAGATCTTGTCAGTAAGGTCGTTAAGAACTAGTATAAATAGCGGCTAAGGCCTTTGTAATCAGTGTGCTTCCGTATTGTAATCATCAATATTTTTAATTGAATGAATTGAAAAACCTTTGAAGCAATTCTCCTATGTTCATCTTCTTCCTCATCTTGACTGTGTGTTCTTGATTTATTTACTCTGTTCTGTTCTTATTATTGTTTCCGCTACACTTTAATCGTCTTAGAGTTCATTTAGAGTATTAGATCAATATCAAAGATGAATTTCAGGTCCAACAGAGATAGTCGGTTTACTTCAAAATTCTGGAAAGGGTTACAGAAAGCTTTGGGATCTGAAATTCGACTAAGTACAACTTATCATCCGTAAAGTGATGGGCAGAGTGAAAGAACTATCCAGACACTCGAAGATATGTTCAGAAGTTGTATTATTGACTTCGGAGGATCGAGGGAAGATCACTTGCCATTAATAGAATTTTCATATAACAATAGTTACCATTCCAGCATCCAAGCGGCACCATATCAAGTGTTGTATTGACGTAAATGCCGAACGCCGTTGTTTTGGAATGAGGTGGGTGAAAAACAGCTGACGGGTCCTGAGATTGTCCAAGAAACTTCTGAAAAGATAAAATAGATCCACGAAAGAATCAAAACAACACAAGATCGCCAGAAAAAGTTCTGCTGACAATCGTCGAAAACCGATTGAATTTGATATAGGTGATTTTGTGATGTTAAAAGTTTCGCCATGGAAGGGTGTTATCAGATTTGGAAAGAAAGGAAAGCTTAGTCCGAGGTATGTGGGGCTATTTAGAATATGTAAGCGAATTGGGCCTGTAGCATGTCAGTTAGAGCTTCCAGAAAAACTGAGTCTGATTCACAACACTTTTCACGTGTCGAATCTGCGAAAATGTTTAGCCGATCCGAGTCTAGCTATATCGATGCCAGAGATTAAATTAGACAGTAAGCTAAACTTTGTGGAAACACCAGAAGCCGTAATTGATCAAAAGATCAGGGTGTTGAGAAACAAAAAGATAAGTCTGGTTAATGTTCAGTGGAAGTTTCACAAAGGAACATAAGCAACATGGGAACTAGAGTTAAGGATGAGATCAGAATACCCTTGGCTCTTTGATTAAAAGAATTCCGGGACGGAATTCTTTTGAGGGGTGAATAATGTGATAACTGGATCTTGGTTATCACCCAAGGTAATTAATATGTGATTATCTGATTAAATGATTACGTGATAGCATGATAAATTTGGTTTATTTGATCATGCTAGTGTGTGTGGAAACTATGTTCATAATATGGATACATGTATGAGATTATGTGCATATGTAGAAATATATATGTGTGATTATACACTCATGCATGTTATAAGAATGCATGGTGTGTGGATGTATGCATGTGCATGAAGTGGGTTAGCATGGGAAGGGGGTTGTTTAGTCGACCTTCCAATTTTAGAAAGATATAAAAGGAGGTTGAAGTCTCGATTCTCTTTTTCTTGCCTATTTTAAAAGTTGTGCGATTTAAGGATAGAGGGAGTGTCCGGATTTCAAGTATCTGATTTCAAGAAGTTTGTTTTCAAAAAGGGCTTGTTAAGGTGAGTGATTTTAAACCTTTTTGCATAAAACTTGTTACTGGTTTTATTTGAATGTTATTTATTATTGGAAATAAATCAGTTATTTTGCTAAGAGTTTTATCCGGACAAAGGCTGACCGGATTAAGTTTAAATCGGGCAAGGGTTGGGCGATTAAGCCTTAAACCGATCAAGCGTTAAGCGGTTTAGTTTTAAACCGGTTTTGTTTTGAGCGAGTTATGAATGATAAGAATGGTTAACATTTTGAACGGAGAAGTAGGAATACGACCATGTGGTGACCGGATTATTTTAAATCGGTCAAGCTTTGAACGATGTATTATCCGTACATTTTATCCAGGCAAAAGTTGGAATATATTTCTAAGTGTTAAATCGGACAAGCCTTGGGCGATGAGTTGTCCGGATTTGATAAACCGGCTAAGACTTGACCGGAGATGAAGTCCGGCCAAGTCTATGTTGACCAGATTTGTATTGTGCCTTGTGCTTGATTGATAAAAATTGTTATTTATCATAAAATGGGTATTTGATATAAATGATTTTGGATTGATAATAATTTCAATGGCTGCGGTCTATTTGGAATTATTTTTGTGAAATGTTTTGTTGAGGAAATAAGGGTGGCATATCAAGGAGAGGTGTACCATGGGATAAGGGTGGCATATAAAGGAGAGGTGGACATTTGATATAAGGGTGGCAATTGTATGTGTGTTGTATGATATAACTCTTTCTATTATATCACATAAGACTACCGTTGTCTGGAATCTTTATTTCTTTGTAATTCAAGGATTTAGGATCAAAGTTCTTATTGGAAATCATAGTCTAAATGTTATTGAGGAGAAAACATCAGGTTTGGCCTGAAACTTTATATAAACCTTGTTGATTAAAAAAAAGTTTAAAAGTGGCATTATATGGAACCTAGCTGGTTCAAATGTGTGATATTTGATTAGCCAAATGCTTAACTTGAAAAGTGGAAATGATTTGGTATTTTGTTCCTATTCGTTCATATATTTGTTATATATATGAATAGTTGTTTTTTATAAAGGTTTTGGTGATTTTCACTCTGCAATATCATAATAGGGTATCTCACTAGACCTTTCGGTCTAATCCTCGCTTTGTGATTTTAACTATGTATTGCAGGAGGTTCGGATGGTAAGGAAAAAGGGAAATTTTGATATTTTTCCTATACGCATTTCTACATGAAGATCTGTCTTGATATATAGTTTTGATTGCTTAGTAGAAGAAATCTATTTGAATTTTGGACCTTGTATTTGGTTATAATAAATTCTTGTACTAAGGGACTTGAATGGGATAATATCATGTATTTCTTTTGTATGAAATATGTGTTACATGCAATTTGTGGTTTGGGGCATTACATCTGGAGATGATACAGCCGTGGAACCCCACCATGCATTGCCCCCCTCCCAACAGAGGGGCGATGAAGAAATAAGGGCCACTTCGCCTCATGGCTCGCCACTATCCTTTTCACATCCATAAGCATGTGTTGCTTCTAGCATTACTGATCCACAAGATCGTTCAGAGCGATCTCCTATTCAAGCACAACATCCCCTTCGATACTTGATCTAGCGAAGGGGAGACACATCTACTTCTCTTACCCGGCCTCTGAAGCTGAGGAAGAAGAAGTTGTAGCAACATCACGAGATAGCTCCTCATTAGAGGGCTATCAAGGACATGATGGAAGTCCTTCACGACCCACATTTTCACAAGGCCAAGAAGGTGCCTCTGGAGCTGAGGCTCAACCTACAGCATCTGTTGCTGCATGGGTTACCCATGTGGCTGATCTTGTCACAAAGGCTGAGTTCCAAGACTTTGTAGTCACGATTCAACAGTTCTTGGAAGACCTAAAACTCATCATACAAGGGATAGTCGACAACCCTCCATCCATTGACCTCAACCCCCTTCGACAGTCCCTTGTAACCCTTGAAACACAAACCCGAGACAACACAACCCGTCCCCAAATGCTACAACAGACAGTCACCCAACACCACAACACCTCCTTTTCCCTTACCACCCAAAGAAACCAACTCCAAATTCACTCTATCGCCACCCTCACGGCTAAGGCAACTATGACCGATGACACGTTAGCCTCCATCACTACCCAACTAAACACCATATCCCAAACCATAACCACCCATCCAGCCACCATCACATCTCAAATCCCACAACCTACCCCACACCCAACTTCATCCATCGATGAAACATTAGCCTCTCTCTCTACCCAAATGACCACCATCCAAAACCCCCTCTCCTTCCTCCCAGCCACCATACTAGCCAACATACCCCAACCTCCTCCTCCTCAACCCCCCTCTGCAGGCCCATCATTCGATGAAGCGTTCTCTTCCTTCACTGCATAGGTGAGGAATCTCATTGCCAACCTTCCCATTCCTCCATCCACATCCACCACCACCTCCGTGCCCCCACCTGCTTCATCATCAGGCACGGAGTTTGCCACCAGAGCCGATCTCAGGGCCCTGTCCAAGGCACTAATTTTATCATTCAATGAGATAAGTGCCAAGTTTGCTACCAGGTCGGTTGAACCTACCAATGCATTGAAGAAGAGTCTCTTACAATAGCAAGATCGAACGAACTCTCTTCTTTGCTCGATGGAACTACGGCACAACAGGGATCGAATGCGTACTTTGGCCGATCACATACGGCTATGGAAGAAAAATAGGAGCAAAGCCTCCTGTTCCTCAAGCCGCCCCCTCAAAAGGCGAAGGCATGAGGATCCAGACCCCGATGATCATGGTCTAGGTCCTCATGAGGGGGAGAATCAGGCCACCACTTCACAACCGATGCAACCCGCTGCACCACCACCCTCACCTCAAATACAAAACCAACCCTCTCCCAGAAACCAAGCGAGAGAACCAGAGGCTCAGCCCTCTGAAGATGTACATAATGTACTTGTTCGCCTCGCCACTACCCAATAACCCATCGAGTTGAGTTCATCGACCGATGAAGAACCATCCACACCACCAACCAACCTACCCTTCACCCCATCACCAACCCCCTCACCAACACCACGCACCACACAACCCTTAACCACTCTACCCATACAACCTCAACCCACAATCACCCAACCTTTATCACCACAACAACCACCAACTCAACCCGATGAACCAGAAACCACCCAAATACAACCTCTTGAACCACAAGTTACCAATGAACCAGAGCCAACCTAAAATCTTCCATCACCTACCCCCTCTCAACCATTAACCCAAAAACAAACCCAGGTGCAAGCAGATGTTCCTTCATCTTCAAGGCACCCTCCTCAAGGGATAGTCGATGAAATAATAACAAACATGGAGTCAATCAGAAGACGTCCAGAGGTGCCACCGAGGGAGCCAGTCATGATGTAAATATCCATCAATACCTGTACGATGATCGCGATGAAGTGCTAACACTCAATCCTCCAATCCTTTCACCAAAATCCTTAAACCTCCTACACCATAGGTTTGTGAGACAGACCACCCAACCACCAAGGGTTGTTTTCTCGAACGATGGAATAAGGTTGGTCATKGACATCAAAATGAGGACCTTCACTAACCGAGCCATCAAGTACATCGAGTACACAGCAGAGCGAGCTCATGGTCAGGTCAACGTCTTTAGTGACAATGAGTTGATCAATCTCAATCCCTATGACTTGATCGAGCTATACGCATACACGACTCAGCGATAGGATCATGGCATAAGATTTGGGATGGCGAACAGAGCGATCGTGCAGACAATGGAAACTTTGGTGAAGCATCGAGCTGAGAATGATTTCGAGATTGCTCTTCAGCTTGGCATCGAAAGACTATCCTGCACTCTACCTAATGAAGACTTCACTGGCTTGCAGGAGAAGAGATCTGCCTCTGTCTTTACTCAACCAGAACTGGGTCTGGTATACAAAAATGAGTTTGGAGTGAATAAATTTTGTAGGTTGACAGAGGCCTTTAAGTATTCAAATGAAACACATAAATGGTTTCAAAAAGCCATCAGAGACAGACTGGACAGAGATTGATAGATGAAATATCTACAGTCATCGATTACAGAGGACTACTTATGCGTTTTTGGGAAATATCTCAGGGGAGACCCTAAATGTAGTCTTATATTTTTGTCCTGTAATTTTCATTTCACCAATGTAAGAATTCATCATTTGATCCATTTGAAAAATTTGGCAAAAGAAGCTTTTCTCTAGAATAGCCTTTGTTCTTCATTTATACTTTGAATGTTCTTAGAATAGTTGATGTTTGTTCTTTCATTACTTAGGGGGAGATTGTTAGACCCCATAGGTATTATGCATGAAGTAATGAAGACAAACAAGTGATGAAGAACCAGAAGGCAGACCGAAGACTTTAAGGAAAAATGACTAAGTCTGAAGAACAACCAGAGGGTCGATGAACTGACCAGAGATGCGATGGAAAGTGCATCTCCATAACCCTTCTGGATACTAACACTTGGAGTTTCCTTCACCAGTTCAACCAGAGGCAAGCAATGAATATATGAAGATAAGATTGAACGCATATCCCATGGAAGACAGCTGGAGATAATCTTTCAATAGCTGGATTCGACAATGTGTATCTCGTTTTAATGTTTATCCTTCTTATAGATAAGCTTTATATGTTAGTAGAAGATTAGCTAAATAGTCTCGGTAGATAGTTATCTTCTTATTAGTCTACTAGTATAAATAGGTGATTAGGCCTATTGTAATTAACAACGCTTTTACATTTTATATTATTATTGAATAAAGTGAAATCTTTGGCACTCAAGATTGTTCTTTGAATGGTCATACATTGTTCTTGAGTGTTCGTCATTTTGTTCATTAAAACACTTTATTTTGGTTATTCTTAACCTGATTATTAGTGTTATTGAGAGATCTGGGATCAACAAGCAAGAAGCCTTCCAACTGTTGAAAGATCATCTCTGTAGTGCCCCGGTGTTAGCTCCGGTGTTAACTCTACCAGGCGGATAAAAAGGTTTTGTAGTATATAGTGATGCCTCGAAACTGGGATTGGGATGTGTTCTGATGCAAAGAGGAAAGGTGATTTCTTATGCGTCAAGGCAATTGAAAGATCAAGAGAAGCAGTATCCAACTCGTGATATGGAATTGGCCGTAGTGGTGTTTGCTTTGAAAATTTGGAGGCATTATCTTCTAGGGACAAGGTGTCAAATCTACACTGATCATAAAAGTTTACCGTTAGAAAGAACTGAATATGCGACAGCGTTGATGGATTGAACTTGTTAATGATTATGATTGTGAAATCCTCTACCACCCAAGAAAATCCAATGTTGTAGCCGACACTTTGAGTAGAAAAGAAAGGAGTGGGACTACTAAAACTGTGGCGATGAGAATAAATTTAGTCCCTGATATTCATAAAGAAATTATGAGATGTAAAAAAGATGCTATGAAAGAGAATCTTGTGAAGTCAGAAAGACTGGTTAAGATGATTTCGATTTTGGAGCCGAATGATGAAGGAATTATGTGCTTTCAAGAGAGAATTTGGGTACCGTATTTTGGGAATATCCAAAAAGTTATTTTGAATGAAAGCCATAAATCTCATTACTCTATTCATCTATGTACAAATAAGATGTATAAGGATCTAAAACCTTTTTATTGTTGGCTCGGGTTGAAGAAGGATATAGCCAGATATATGGAACAATGTATAACGAGTCTACTGGTTAAAATCGTGCATCAGAAGCCGTAAGGAAATCTTCAATCTATGGAGATTCCTGTATGGAAATGGGATCTAGGTATCAGCACATTTTCTGCCTATAAGAGAGGGGTATTCTTTAGAAAAGCTAGCACAAATTATATCAAAGAAATTGTAAGCAGGCACAGTGTTCCACTATCCATTGTCTATGATAGAGATAGCCGCTTCACTTCAAAGTTCTGGGAAAGCCTGCAAAAAGCATTGGGGTCTGAAATCCAATTAAGTACAGCCTATCGTCTGCAAACTGAGGGGAAAAGTGAAAGAACCATCCAGACTCTCGAATATATGTTGAGAAGTTGTATCATTGACTTCGAGAGATCGTGGGAAGATTATTTGCCACTGATAGAGTTTGCTTACAATAACAGTTACCATTTTAGCATCCAAGCAGTACCGTATGAAGTATTGTATGGACGTAAATGTCGAACGCCATTGTGTTGGAATAAGGTAGGAGAGAAGCAGTTTTACGGGTCCCGAGATTGTTCAAGAAATTTTTTAAAAGATAGAACAAATCCGTGAAAGAGTCAAAATAGCACAAGCCCAAGGTATTTCATATGCGAATAAATTGTTTTTGTAGATAGATGCTTACATTGGGTTAAATACATGAGTATGTGTATTTTATGCATGGGGATATATGCATAATATGTAGGTGCATTATATATGTTTTATATATATATGCATGATATGAAATTAACATATATGCATGTGTGTGTGCATGAAGTTTTATACAAGCATGGGTGGTGCTGGCGGTATGCATGCATGTGGGGGGGGGAATGTGACCGAATTTTCTATTCTGGAAAGTATAAATAGGAGGATTGAGAACTAAGGCAAGGTTTCTTGCCTCTTTGAGAATTTAAGAGAAATTGAGAATAATTTTTCTGATTTACAAGCTTCAGGTCAAAAGTGGATTGCATTTTTTTGTTACTGGTTTTTATGAATGTTGTGTATTATTCTTAACGAAATCATGTATCCGATTTTGAGTTTTTATCACGACAAAGAGGTGACCGGATTAAGTGTAAATCGGACATAGTGTTGTCCGGATTGTTTTAAGTCGGATACACGTTGTCCGATTTAGCTTTAAATCGAACATAGTATTGTGCCGTTTAGAGAGTTGGTGAGATTTTGAATTATATAAACCGAACAAAGGTTTTGAATGGAGAACTAGGAATACGATCAAGTGATGTGCGAATTAGCCATAAATCGATCAAAGGTTACCCGGTGTAGTATAATCCGATTATGCTTTGATCGGACTTGTTTTAATATTGTGCGGATTCATAAATCGGACAAGGGATCTTGAGTTGTCCGGATTCATAAATCGGACAAGGGATCTTGAGTTTTCCGGATTCATAAATCGGACAAGGGATCTTGAGTTGTCTGGATTCATAAATCATTCAGGGGAAGGGAAGTGTTGTCTGGATAACCTACCCGGATAATTGTTTTGGAACAAAAATGCATAAGTGTTGGAATCTTTTAGAATTTTCACAATTTAATAATTATTGGGTTTAAATATATTATTGTGAAAAGGGGTATTTTATACCTTTTTAAATAAAAAGAAATGTTCCTACCAAGCGTGATGACGTAAGTCTGTTTTGGTGTGGAACTGGATTTTGGAAATGTTTCTACCAAGCGTGGTGACATATGTTTGTTTTGGTATGAAACTTGTTTTAAGAGGTAGTTCCTCCAGATATGGTGACTTTTGTCTGTTCTGGCTTGGAACTGGGTAATGGGTACTTTCAAACGTGGTGACCTATGTGTGTTCTGGTAAGTAGCCCTGTTTTGATGGAGGAATAAGGGTGGCATATGAAGGAGAGGTGTACTTGGAATAAGGGAGGCATTGTCATATGTGGATATTACTATAACTCTTATTATTATTACTAACTAGATTTAATAATGAAAGTGTGAACATATCTGTTGGACCGAAAACTAGGGAACCGCCCACATGATATTGTCCGCTTTGGGTTGCCCCTCTCGTCAACAACCCCTCACGGCTTTAAAACGCGTCATTGGTAGGAGTAAGATCCATCCTTCCTTATAAGGAAGATGAATCCCCCTAGCCTCACCAATATGGGATGCTCCTGCATTGCTACTGGAGCGTTGGGTTAAGAATCGCGGATTTGACCGGCTCGAGGGAACGATGAGGCGGAAGTCTCAACATTCCCCCCCCACATTGGTGCGGCCCTAGCTCTGATACCAATTGTTAGTCCCAGAAATCATACAAACATTAAGCAATCTTCAAGAATCATGATGAACATCAAAGATGGAAAGAATATGAACAAAGGATGATTAGATTGATAGAGAGAGAATATTACAGCACTAATCTTGATTAATCTGCTAAYGACAAAAGGTAATTACAATTACAAGGGAAAATCTATTTATACTAGGAAATTGTAAAGGCTAAGCTATTACAAGACAATTACACTAAGGAGAAACTTGAATACAACTTTAAAGCACTAACTTGAACCCAACATTCTCCCCCTTTGGATTAAAGTTTGGACTCTTGTAAAATTCGTTTTGCGCAGTCCAAGGATTTTCTCTAACATTCTCAGAGCATTTCTGTACTGAATCTTCTCCTCGAGCAAATTTATAGCGTTGACGAGCAAGTATCTTTCTTTGGAACTCATTCGTTCAGATTCTGCAGCCTTATCATCCATCACCCTTTTCAAGTCCAGCGCCCTTCTTACAAGCTTAATCGTACCGTCAGAATACTTGTTCAAATCACTGAATCTCATGAAGTTTTTGACTTGAAGTTGAGCGAAGTAGATGACTCCGAACTCTGGGCTCTCAAGAACCATGTACACTGGATAGCCGTCAATGTCTTCTAAATCTTGATTAGGTCTTTTGAGATTGATGATTCGTTGACTATCTTCAAGACCCATTTGAATATCAATAACCATTGACAACTTTACATGATTTCGAATGAATCTCTTAATAGCCTCCAGAGCTACCAGTTCTCCTTCCTTTCCAATTGTCATGTTCTTGAGTTCGAAGTACATGTATTCGAGATCGTCCAAATATAAGTTCAAGAAATCAGCTTCGCTGAATCTCCAGATCTGGCCATCCTGCCTTGTAACTGTAAACACAGGATACCAGATTCTGAGCAGTTTMTKAGCWTCAATCTKCTTGATCATGACGATTCTATGTTTTGTACGAACTTGGCTGATAGGCTGACACTTGGCTTTCAAGAGGTGACGATATTCAATTCGATAATCTTTTGGCTTCTTGTGGATTCCTAGAACTCTGTCACCACTAACCAATTTTCTATGACGAATGAATATCCCAAAGTAGATATATTCCAAGTATGGCTCTCGGATTCTTTCGCGATCATAACCAAAGAAGTTTGCTCTGATATGGAAAGGAATGTAATTCTTTGAGAAGATTTCRGTAGGATCAACAGTTTCTCTTGGAGTACTGACTTCAGGCACGTCAGGTAAAACAGTAGTAGACGATTCTGGAATAGACTGAGGATCACCTTGAACGGGAAAAACTGGATCTTCTTCATCTAGGTCAGTTTCAAAATCAAAATACATTCCAGTTGACTTGTCAATGTTATCAACGTCTTCACCAAAATCCTGCTCTCCATCCACAGTAGTAGAGAATGCACTGTTGAACCCTACATTGGCAGACAAGTCCATTAACAACCTTGTTTCTACTGTGGAGTCCGCCGGGTTTTCAACCATTGACTCGATCCTTGGACTTGCCTCCACTTCTTCGTCTTCAATAACAACAGCCTCAATTATTCTTTCTCGAACTGTTTCCGGGGTAGAACCTTCAGCAGTTACGTCCTGAGGTAATGACTCTTCACCCATTCTTGCACCTTGATGAGATGTCTCAGCCAATCTCTGCCTTTTCCTCTCCCCCTCATGACTATCACGATCATCCTGATCGTCATGTCTTCGTTTAAGAGATTCGGCTTGAGACTTGCAAGTTTCTTCAAGTATAGACACCCTTTCGACAAGAGCATCCATTGAACGTTTTAGATCTAGGATATTAGATGTGATCAATTTGCTAACTTTAGAGAAATTAGCACTAATCACATCCTGAAAAGTCAAGAACTCTGAGGCTYTAATTACAGGGTTAGCATCAATTTGTTGGCGTAGGAGACCAATCAAATCTGCATCTTCCGCATCTTCACTTTGAGAAGCCATCAATTTAGCAATAGAAGTGATTTCAGCTCATCCACCGATTGATCTAGTACTGACGGTTCTGGTACAGGTGGTGGTGATGGCGCAGATGGTGGCTCTTCTACAACAAGCTCTCTTCCCTTCAACAACCTCTTCAAACTAGCGATTTGAGCGTCAAAGTTTTCTTGGACAGCCTTTAGGGCGCCGTCCAAATATTCCCTTGACACAAAGTCGGGTAAGCTCACACCTGGTTCACGTAGAATACCAGTTGAAACAACAGTTGAGTAAACTGTTATGCCTATGTTCAATGTTGGCGTAATGTTAGCATTGGTAGGACTTCCGACCTGTCTTCGTGAAATATCAGATGACATCACTCCGGTCGTTCTGGCTAGTTCACTAAGAACTGCACTTGGAGCAACAGATGCTCCTGACTCATGTGTACCTAAGTGTATCGGCTCTAGACTCGAGGTGCCTAGAATCGAAGTCGTAGGCTGGGGCAGTGGCCTACTTTTTTCAATAACTACATTCTCCGATTGAGAAATAGTTAGCGTATGAGCTAAATCCCCATGTGAAATTGAAACAATTGATTGTTGAGAACCAATTGAGTGGATAGGAGGGGTGTGCAAATGCATAGCTGGGCTAGATATGTCTGCTTCAATACTAACATTCAACACATGAATGTCGGTAGTAGATGTGGTTGCCCGACTAAGTGTTTCGGTTTGGGAAGGAGCTTGATCTTCTTTTTGTGCTCCACTCACACCCTCTCCATTTTCTTTTTCTTCCCATTCTCTCAAACTCTCTTCATTTTCAACTTCAACTCCCTCATCTTCTCCTTCATTTGATAAATATTGAAGAATGCGATCATAATCATCACATTCATCAWCATTAAATGATAAAGAACGTAAACTCGGACAAGGTTGCTGAGCTGAATATTCAAGAAAGATCGTAGCAAGATCATCCAAAAACGTTCCAACATGAATATTTTGAGCATTTTCTCCATCATCATTATCATTATCTTCATCACCAGAATCTGCTCGATTATCTGATTCAGTAGCTTTCGAACTAGATGAAGCTCTGGCAGTTAAAGTGCGTTGCTGATCAGAAGCTCCCCCCACCTGTTCACCCCTCTCACTTACATTTTCTCTCAGCACACTTCCCTGTTCAGGTACCCCTTGTTCCTGAACTCTCTCTTCTACTTCTATTTCTCTCTCAGCTGAGGCATGGGGTGATCCTTGGGTAACTTCAACCGGTTTTGGTTGAACTATCAGATCTATCACTCTTCTATAGTCTATTACACACTGAGCATTCTGATCAGCTAGAGCAATCAATTCTGGTGGAACTGGCATAATTGAATCCAAATCTTCTACTTCTGTATGCTGCCGAAATCTGGTCATGACAAATGTTGGCCCTTTTTCTGAATTCGGTCTCGCCGGAATATCTTCATTCATACCCATCATGGCCTTAATGAAAAGTTGCAGAAATCTTTGAAAAGACACGAATTTTCTATTTTTTGATGAAGTCATTGATGTGGCTTCTGAACAATTCAGTTCAGGACCCGGACTTATAATTAACACTTTGCGGAAAGCTGATCAACCTGAGACTTCTAACTTTGATAAAGTTTATTTAGATTTCTTATTTCATCACTTTTATGAAGAATATTTTGATAATAAACCTAATCAGTCTAATGTTTTGTCCAAGGAAAATTCAACTGAACAACAATTATCGGGTCCATCTCCTTATGTGCTTGTAACTGAAACATAAGAGGAAATAGAAGTAGTCGATGAAGAAATAGAAATGGAGAATCCGAACAATCCCGTTCAGTGTGAAGAGGGTGAAACTTCTGAAGTGCAAGAGGTGTTGGTCGAACAAGTTGATAATAATCCACCTTAATCAGATATTCAACCTTTACCTGAACCTGCCCCTATAAACTCCCCAAATTCTTATACTGATCAAAATTCAGATCAAAGTTCTTACACTCCCTTACCTCATAGCAAGAAGTGGATCCGAGATCATCCAATAYATCAAGTAATTGGTGATCCATCAGCACCTATTCGTACACGGTCCACGACAGCTAATGAGTGTATGTATTCCACGTTCTTGAGTACTATTGAGCCGACTAAGGTTTCTGAAGCCTTAGCTGATCCGGATTGGATATTAGCAATGCAAGAAGAGCTGAACCAGTTCGAAGCACTCAAAGTCTGGATATTGGTACCTCGTCCCAACAATAAGACGATTATCGGTACTAAATGGGTATTCAAAAAAAAGATGAAGATGGTGTTGTGGTCAGAAATAAGGCTCGGCTCGTTGCTAAAGGATATAATCAACAAGAAGGTGTTGACTATGACGAAACGTTTGCCCCGGTTGCAAGGATTGAAGCAATAAGAATGTTTTTGGCGTGGCACATAAGAGATTCACGGTGTATCAGATGGACGTCAAGACAACATTTCTATATGGACTTCTCAAAGAGGAAGTCTATGTCTCACAACCGGAGGGTTTTGTTGATCAGTCAAAGCTGAATCATGTCTACATCCTTGATTGAGCGCTTTACGGCCTTAAACAAGCTCCGATAGCCTGTTATGATATCTTATTAGAGTTTCTAGTAAAGTCAGGCTTCTCGAAATGTAACATTGACACAACTCTTTTCATTAAAAAGGAAAAGTCTAATATTATTTTGATACAAATTTATGTAGACGACATAATATTTGGATCTACAAACCCCAAATACGGTAAAAACTTTTCTGCCTTAATGGTTTCACGTTTTAAAATGAGTATGATGGGTGAGATGAACTTCTTTTTAGGTCTTCAAATTAAACAATTATCTTCGGGTATCTTTATTTTTCAAACTAAATATATTTTAGATATCCTGAAAAAATTTAATATGGAAAACTGTTCATCTATCAAAACACCTATGGCTCATGGAACGAAGATTCATGCTGATCCTTCTGGAAAATCTGTTGATCAGAAAATATATCGAGGCATGATAGGTTCTTTGATGTATTTAACGTCTTCTAGACCAGATATAATGTTTTCAACACATCCTTGTGCCAGATATCAGTCTAATCCAAAGGAGTCACATCTAAGTGCCGTTAAGCGCATTTTCCGATATCTTAAAGGGACTGCTAATCTTGGACTCCGGTATCCCAAGGGTACTGGTTTTGAACTGATAGCTTATTCAGATGCAGACTATACAGGCTATATGTTGGACATGAAAAGTACAACAGGACATCTACAGTTTTTGGGAGACAAGCTAGTCAGCTGGGCATCAAAGAAACAGAACTGCGTTTCCATTTCCATTGCCGAAGCATAATATATAGCTGTTGTAGGCTGCTGTTCTCAAGTGCTATGGATGCAGACACAACTCCAAGACTAGGGGTATTATTTTAATAAATATCTAATTTACTATGATTCCAAAATTGTTATTGCTATTTCATGTAATCCTGTTCAACACACTAAAACCAAGCATATAGATATCTGGAATCATTTTATTAAAGATCATGTAGAAAAAGGAACAATTGAACTTTAATTTGTAAATACAAAATTTCAATTAGCTGACTTATTTACAAAAGCTTTGGATGAAAAACGTTTTAGCTTTCTTGTATCTAAGTTATGTATGTTAAATTTGAAAATTTGAATTTTTATTAAAAACAGTTCAATTTATTGAATTGTATTTAATTCAAATTTATTTAGTCAAATATCTGTATTTTTTTAAATACAAGTCAGTGTTTCAATTTTTTCTATCTGATTTTTAATTTCTTGATCGTGGGAATCTATATTTGAGGGGGAGTGTGATTTTTTTTATCTGATCATATTTTGAAGGGGAGTGAATTTTTTACCTGTTTTGAACTAACTGTTTATATTTTTCTTACAGGTATTTTAAGTATTATCTAATTTTTGAAAGATATAGAGTTTAGAAATATAAGTGTTTGGCCGATTCAGTCTAATCCGGACAACACTTGTCCGATTTATTGTCCAATTTAGACATCCGGAGAAAAGGCTATTTGATAAACTCTTATCCGGATAAGATTAGATATACTTTACAAGGGATTGAGCGGATTGACAAATCGTTGAATTCATTTGACCGGATTACTAAATCGCTTGTTGATTGTATTTTTCAAGTCCTTAAACTTTTCAACTCTTGAGCGGTTTAATTTTTAACTCGAACGATTTAACTTTCTTTGTTGAGCGATTTATTTCTAAATCGATTGAACCTTGAGCGATTTATCTTTAAACCGGACAAGTCTTGACCGGTGTTCTTGTAAATCGTCTATGCCTTGAGCGATTTATTGTCTAGATTAACACTTAGATATTTCATATTTCATAAATCGGACACCTCTTGACCGATTTATTCTAATCCGGATAAGCCTTGAGCGATTTAGAATTTGAACGGTTTTTGACTTTGACTATAAATATTTGTCTCATTTTTACTCTTCACTTTTTACTCTCATTCACTATTCATCATCGTCTCCCGTCATTCATTTGGTTTATCGCTCAAAACTATTCGTCGATCTATACTGTTTCATTCTTTTTCTCATCAAGGTTTATTTCGTTTGATTCTTGTATTCATAATTCCTTGATCTTTGGACTTATTCTTGTCACACCCCGCTAAAGCGGAAACACGAGATGCTAACAGACAAGCGGGTCATAGCAACAATTTAAAATAACACTATTTCAAGTTGTTTTAAAACAAAACGGTTCATCGACATAACAAGAGTTAAAATTTA
>NW_020200610.1:56543-58203 GCF_001531365.2 Cynara cardunculus var. scolymus
GTGTACTCCGGTCCATACTTCGAGTTCCAATGAACTTTTACTATAGGGATACTGTTACGCCTCAACTGCTTAACTTCTCTATCCATGATTTCTATGGGTTTTTCAACGAAATGCAGTTGATCGCTAACCTGCACCTCTACTAGTGGCATTACTTGAGTTTCATCTGCTAGGCATCTTTTGAGATTCGACACATGGAATGTATCATGTATAGTGCATAACTCCGGGGGCAAATCTAGCTTATATGCCACTGGTCCAATCCTTTATGCTATTTCAAAAGGGCCGATATAACGAGGGTCCAGTTTGCCTCTCTTTCCAAATTGCATCACTCCTTTCCATGGTGAGACCCTTAAGAAAACTTTATCACCTTTCTGGAATTCTAATGGTTTCCTTCGATTCTCAGCATAACTTTTCTGACGATCCCTTGCAACTTTGAGTCGATTTCTGATTACTACAATGTTATAAGTGGTCTCTTGGATAACGTCGGGTCCAGTTAATTGCTTATCGCCAATTTCTGACCAACACAAGGGAGATCTACACTTGCGCCCATACAAAACTTCATAAGGCACACATTGAATGCTAGTATGGTAGGTGTTATTGTAGGCAAATTCTACTAATGGAAGATGTGTGTCCCAGCTTCCACCAAAATCTATAACACAGGCTCGTAACATGTCTTCCAGGGTTTGGATTGTTCTTTYGGTTTGTCCATCTGTCTGGGGATGATAAGAAGTGCTTAAGTCCAGACGAATACCCATTCCTTGCTGTAGCGACTGCCAGAACATTGACGTAAAACGGCTGTCTCTATCTGAAAGAATGGAAGTAGGCACCCCATGTCTAACGATGATTTCGTTTATATATATCTGAGCTAGCTTTTCCATCTTATAGTCTTCTCGAATTGGCAAGAAATGAGCAGATTTTGTTAATCGATCTACAATCACCCAAATAGCATCATGCCTCTTACCTGTTCAGGGTAACTTAGTTATGAAGTCCATCGATATCTGCTCCCATTTCCATTGAGGAATTTCGGGCTGCTGGAGCAGACCTGAAGGTTTATGGTGTTCGGCCTTAACTATCGCACAAGTTAAACACTTACTTACATACAGTGCAATGTCTTTCTTCATTCCAGGCCACCAGTAGTATGCTCTTAAATCCTTATACATTTTGTGTGCTCCCGGATGAATCGAATATTTTGATCGATGAGCTTCGTCCAAAATAGTTGGCCTAAGATTGCCAATCTTAGGTATCCAAACTTTGTTTCCTAAATAATACGCTCCATCATACTTCATCTGAAATTTGGACTCCATGCCATGCAAAATTTCGTTCTTCAAGTTCTCCTTCCTAAGAGCTTCTTTTTGATCCTCCATAATTTGGGTCTTCAAACTGGTATTCACCAAGATTCCCAAAGCTCGCACCCTTACTGGCTTTATTCTTTCCTTTCGGCTTAAAGCATCGGCCACAACATTGGCTTTGCCTGGATGGTATTTGATCTCACAGTCATAATCACTGAGTAATTCAACCCATCTTTTTTGCCTCATATTCAACATTTTCTGATTGAGGATGTGTTGTAGGCTTTTATGATTAGTGTAGATGGTGCATTTTGTGCCATAGAGATAGTGCCTCCATATCTTAAGTGCAAATACCACTGCTCCCAACTCAAGGTCGT
>NW_020200610.1:60581-62058 GCF_001531365.2 Cynara cardunculus var. scolymus
GCCGCATACTCGACCTTATTCCCTTCGGTGCACTTGTTAATGTGCAGAACAGATTCCATACTCTCGAGCCATGATAATAATTACCGCTCCTTTGGTTCCATTAAATTCCTTGGGGTTACAAGCTCTGAAAGTCTTATAATTACATTCTCACGGAGGTCTAGGTTCAGAGTTTGAAGTCTGGTTGGCGTTCAGTCTAGCAGCCACTTGGCTGACTATATTGGGTAGTGCAGCAAGAAGTTGGTCAGATACGAGTTGCGCTATATCGGGGTTCTCCCTCCTTGGCGGCATTTCTTTGGATCCTAATCAAAATGGAATTCATAAGTTTGATGGCAGAGCAAGGGTAATAGCATCCCAGATATTTCTATGGTACCCAAGAGTGTTCTTCGTGTGGAGGGTAAACAGTCATTATCAAAACCAAGATAGAGTAAACTTCATTCTAACAATAAGTTGACATAATAAGCATTCTTCAAAAGGAATTCAACATCATCATGCTACAAACAAACAGCCATCTATACGACCTCCTAATTTCATGCTGGGCTACAGCAGTAGCCTCTCTGTTCCTTATTAGGCTCTCATGATGTGCTTCCATTACATCGGACAAGTTGTTGAGGATGTGATGTTGATAACTCAATCGAGTCTTGTGCACTTGTGTGTCCGCTGCAATCCTTCTTACCCACTCTCTTTCCGTTGGATTCATTCCTTAAGGGTAAGACGCAGGTATCCCAGTCACATTCTGAGTCATTCTGTTTCCTTCATGAGGTCGGGATGACTCCCCTGCGACCCTCTTTGAATTCTCAAATGTCACCCTCTGTGGCAGTGGGACTCTCTTCCTGGGTGTGACCCTGGTTCTTGGACCGTGATAGGTTTGTGGCGGAATGTCAGGTACTGGCTTCGTCGGGGGTAAGTAGGACACCTGTGTTGTGTCAGCAGCATCACTTGTAGCCGTATCCTGGTCATACGGGTCCACTCCTTCGTTGTGGTTCAAGTTCCTTCTGGAGTGACCGACTACGTATCCAGATTCGTCGACGGAGTATTCGCTTGGATCAGAAGACATTTTTAGAGATCTGCGACATGGACAACCTTGGTTACTAAAGTGCATCGTCTAGCATAAGCTTAGTGATTCAAATAGAAACTTCTAAATAAAACTAAGTCATGACAGGCATACTATATCCTCTGGTTTAACCTCTGGTTATACTACCAGAGCTTCTGTTGCAACATCAACACTTAGAAAAATTCTAAGTAATCCGTCCATCAATCCTTTGGTTCTTCTATTTGTCCTTACCAGAGCTTCTGGTTGCGAGACCAGAGCCTCTGTAGCAATATATATACTTAGAGAAATTCTAAGAATCCTTCCATCGATCCTCTGGTTCTTCTATTCGCCCTTACCAGAGCTTCTGGTTGCAAGACCAGAGCCTCTGTAGCAATATCTATACTTAGAGAAATTCTAAGAATCCTTCCATCGATCCTCTGGTTCTTC
>NW_020200610.1:63535-72094 GCF_001531365.2 Cynara cardunculus var. scolymus
TAGCCCACGGTTCGATAAAGCTCTAATTCCGCGGTGGTCCAAATTCCACATGATTAGGCTATAAAACATAGCTAATTGTGCACCCCTTTCTGGGTGGGACTGTCAACACAATAGCAGTTATCCACAATACCACGGCCCGGGAATGTACCCGATTTAACAAGTAGTGTGTACGGACGGGGAGTTTAATTTGGAAACATATACTCTCATGAGCATCAATTTAGCATTTGTTCTAAGTGCAAAAACAGTTATCAAAAGCGAAACATAACGAACCCGACTAAGCAGTTCCTTAGCCCAAGAGGTTCCAAGCAATGCATCGATTAAACAATTCTCTAGTTCCAATATTTCAGTATACAAACATGCAAAGTTTGCTCAATATCATGCTTTTCCCCCAAAAAATATAAAAAACATTAAAAGTGGGGCCGTGAGAACTCACCTGTTTTGCGATTATCCGAATGATTCCTTAAGGACTTGCTATGCTCGTTCGCGCTTCCTGACAGACCAAACCAGCGCTATATTACTTAACAGTTTCTTGCCTCAGGTAGAGGACAGTTGTTTTCAACGCCAAGCCATCAAGTGTTTTCATAGCATAAAGCCGATTTAATTATTTATTAAAAAGGARCCTTCCAAAAACCACTTAATGACATCATCAAAAGTCATCCTAAAACAATGATGACAACCGCCAATTACCAAAATCAAGATATTTTGAGTGGGTTTAAAACTCTTTCCAAGAACTCTACAACCTTGAGTCACATGCCTCCAACACCAATTGCATGCACCAAGAATGGTAGCAATGATGGGGAGGGGTCTCAAGCTCAATATTTTCAAGAGTTTAAAYTCTAACACAAAATCATCATCTTCGAACTAACTCTAGAAGACAAATAATTTCCGATTCCAATGAGTTTTACAAGATGAGAAATCCGATTTAAAGATACATGCAAGGTCTATCAACCGAAAATATGATTAGACCTCACATACAAAGATTCTTTCCTTCTTCTTAGGGATCAAAGAACATGGGTCACAGATTATCATCTCAACGAAGACATATGCAGGTCTTTGATGAATAATCTCTCCTCTTTAAATCCCATAAATTTTACTTAAAGAATGGAGAAGGGAGAAGGATAAAAACTTTCGGACTATTAAGAAAATAGAATAGCTCTAAAGCATACCTTCTGTGAATAGAAGCTTTCGAACAAACGATTAAGGACAGCAAAACCTTGAGTTTTGCAATAAAATTGGAACCGGCTGGAAGGTGATGGCGTTAGAGAGAAAACATAAAGATGGAATTTGGAGAATGAAGATATTTTCAAAAGAAGAGGGGTATTTATATGAGGCTTTTTGAGAAGAAATGGGCTGGCCTCTAAAGGCCCAAGCCCAAGATATTTTTATTTTTCTAAATAATAAAACCCCACTAATTTAACCAAGCAAATTAAATTAACAAAAGATTTTTAAAAACTCCACCCTTTTAAATTAATTGACAACTAAATATAAAAAGATTGGAACTTAAATATCGACTTTATTTAAATGAAACATTTCAAGACTATTTGGCATTGCATAAACTAACTTGGTTAGCTACCCACCGAAACGTGGTCTAACAAACGAATCTTGGGAATTAGGCAAGATGATCTCTACTCATCGAAGCTAAATCCTAGAAAGACTTAGTTTTCAATAAAGATCCTGAAATAACGTACTAACCTGAAATCTCAAAATGCAGGATTGTCACAATTCTGGACTGATTTGGACTGGTTGGACTGATTTTGTTGATTATCATTGTATCGAACTTGAATCGAAACTTAAAATGAACCATAAATGGCATATTAATAAAATCAGTTTTATCTTTGTTATTTGTTTGTGTCTTTTTGATTTTGTTTAGTGTGTTAGTATATTTTAGGTTTATGTTTGTTTTTGACCAGATTTCTCACCGGACAAGGTGATCGAAGTTTACTCCGATCAACCTTAATCCGGTTGATGTTGTTCGGATTAGGTTTTAGACTTAGTCTTTTGTTTGATTTTTCTTTGCTGTCCGGATTCTAAATCCGGTCACCAAACCATTTTTTTCTTCCTAAGTGTTTGTTTTTCTTTTTGTTGTCCAGATTTCAAATCCGGTCACCAATTTCTTTTTCTCCTAAGTGTTTTAGTTTTGCTTCTTTATTTTTTTTATAGTTTAGTGTTTAATTTTTTTTTTGGTTTAAATTTTTTTAGAGTCAAATTTTTTTAAAAATTTTTTTGGTTTTCATTTTTGTTGTGTCGTTATTTTTTTTAATTCAAACTTTTTTTTGAATAAAATGGGATATAATTTTTTAGTCATTTTTACAGGTTAATGGCGGATCAGAGACATCAATCTAACGAGGAATCTCATGTTTCTTCCGTTAGCTCAGATAATATCCCAATTCACCCGCCTAGCCAACCCATTCCTTCCAAAACATTATTCCCTCGGATAAAATACCTAGATATAAAGCCCAATAACCATGTATTCTCTTTTGCTATGCCAGCCGAATATCCCATTATCCTGGAAATTCTAAAAGGACACCCCATAGCATATTCTTTATCAGCAAATACACCTGTTCCAATGGTATATTTACAACAATTCTGGAGTACGCTTACTTTGGAAAAAGACGGTGACACAATTTATTTTGAAGGAGAAGTTGACGAATATGTCAGTCGACTKACATTGAAACGACTAAGAAGAATTCTCCGTCTGCCCGGACCAGGCTCTACTGGTTTTGAAGATTTTGTTTCAGATGAACAACTGTGCTTGGACATGAAACGTTTAGGATACTCGGCAGAATTGAATAATCCAACTCAATTCAAAAGACAATTCCTACCATCAATCTGGCATTTGTTGTTCTCAATTCTGAACAGATGTCTGACGTCAAAGACAGCGGGCATAGATAGCTGCAGTAGCTTGTTTCTCAAATTCTTTCATGGCATTGTCTTCTCGAGAAACTATGACTATGCTTTACTTATATGCAATGAATTGGTGGAGCTGGTCAATGCAAAAAGATTCCCTTCTAAAGCTCGAAAATTTGTGCCTTTCCAGAGGTTTCTGCAACTGTTTATTATGGCAATGATGAATGCTAACGAAGATATTCCGGCCAGGTCAAATTCTAAAAAAAGACCGACATTTATCATGACCAGAATTCGACAGCATACAAAAGTAGAAGATTTGGATTCTATAATGCCAATACCACCAGAACTAATTGCCTTAGCTGATCAGACCGCTTAGTGCGTTATAGATTATAGGAGAGTGATAGATCCAATAGCTCAACCATAACCGGTTGAACTTGCCCAAGGATCACCCCATGCCTCAGTTGTGAGAGAGGAGTTAGAAATAGAAGAGCGAGTTCAGGAACAGGGGTTACCTGAACAGCGAAGTGTGATGAGAGAAAAAGAAATAGAGAGGGGTGAATAGGCGGGGGGAGCATCTGATCGGCAAAGTACTTTATCTACTAGTACTTCCACAACTTCGACAAGTTCGGAAGCTACTGAAACCAATAATGAGGCAGTGTCTGGTGATCATGATGATGATGATGATAATAATGATGATGGAGTGGAAGATCGTGCTCAAACTGTTGTTTCAACTGTTCTTTCTCAGAATATTCCAATTAGAACACTGGTTGATGACATAGATGACATTTTTCCAGAATATTCAACTCAACAGCCCTGTCTGAGCTTACATTCTTTGTCATTCAATGTTGATGATTATGATCGTATTCTTCAAGATCTTTCTAACATATAAGGGGATGAGGGAGTTGCAGTTGAAAATGTTGAGAGATAGAGTGAAAGGGACGTAGAAGAATATGGAGAGGGTGAGAGTGGAGCAGAAAAAGAGTATCAAGGTCCTTTCCTAGCTGAAACACATAGCCGGGCAACCACATCTGCTACTGACATTCATTCGATGAATGTTGGTGTTGAACAAGACATAGCTAGCCCAGCTATGCGAATGCACACCCCACCCATCCACTCAACTGGTTCTCAACAACCAGTTGTGTCAATTGAACATGGGAATAGAGCACATCTACTAACTACTTCTCATTTGGAGAATGTAGTTGTTGAAATAAGTAGGCTGCTGCCCCAGCCTACGATATCGATTCTGTGCACCTCGAGTCTAGAGCCCATACACATAGGTAAACATGAGTCTAGAGCATCTGTTGCTCTAAATGCAGTTCTCAGTGAACTTGCCGGAACGACCGAAGTGGTGTCACTTGACATATCACAAGGATAGGTCGGAAGTCCTACCAATGCTAATATCATGCCAACGTTGATCGTAGGCACAACAGTTTATTCAAGTGTTGTTACAACTGGTAATCTAAGTGATCCAGGTGTGAGTTTACCCGACTTCGTGTCATGGGAATGTCTAGACGACGCCCTAAAGGCTGTTCAACATAATATGGATGCACAAATGGCAAGTCCAAAAAGACTTCTAAAGGGGAAAGAAACGATTGAAGAAGAGCCACCATCTACGCCATCACCACCACATGTACCTTAGCCGTCAGTACAAGAACAATCGATGGATGAACTTAAATCATTGTTATATGTAAAATTGATGGCATCTCAAAATCCCGAAGCTGAAGATGCAGATTTGGTCGGCCTTTTGAGACAACAACTGGACATTAACCCTTTTGTTCGAGCCTCAGAGTTTTTGGCTTTTCAAGATGTGGTTACTTCTAGCTTCTCCAAAGTTAGCAAGTTATTCACATCCAAAACCCAAGATTCTAAATGTTTAATGGATGCCCTTGTTGAACGGGTGTCTACTTTGGAAGAAAGTTGCAGATCTCAGGCCATCTCTCTTAAACGAAGGTATGACGATCCAGATGATCCAGATAGTCATGAGGGGGAGAGGAAGAGACAAAGAGTGGCTGAGACATCTGAACAAGCTGCAAGGGTTGGAGATGAGCCATCTACTCAAGACGTAATTGCTGAAGCTTCTACCCCAGAATCTGTTCGGGAAAGAACATTTGAGGCTATTGTGATAGAAGAAGATGAAGAAATGGAGAGAAGTCCTACGATCGAGCCAATGGTTGAAAAGCCGGCGGACTCCACAATAGGAACAAGGATGTTATTGGACTTGTCTGCCAATGTAGGTTTCAACGATGTGTTCTCTACTACTCTAGGTGGAGAGCAAGATTTTGGAGAGGACATTGACAACATTGATGAGTCGACTGGATTTACTTTGATTTTGAAGCTGATATAAATGATGAAGATCCAGTTTTTCCTGTTCAAGAAGACCGTCAGACTATTCCAGAATCTTCCACTGCAGAGGTACCTGATGTGTCAGACATCCCTGCTCCAAGAGAACATGTTGATCCTACTGAAATCTTCACCAAAAATTACGTGCCATTCATATCAGAGTGAATTTTTCTGGTTATGATAGAGCAAGAATTCGAGAGCCATACCTAGAAGATGTCTACTTTGGAATTTTTATCATCGGGAGACCAAAGACTATCGCTTAGAATACAAACATCTTTTGAAAGCCAAACGTCTACCTATAAGTGAAGTTCGTACCCAGCATCGGATTGTCATGATCAAACATATTGATGCTCAAAAGCTTCTGAGGATCTGGTATCCTGTGTTTACTGTAACTAGACAGGATGGTCAGATCTGGAGATTCAGCGAAGCAGATTTTTCAAGCTTATATTTGGAAGATCTACAGTATATGTACTTCGAAATTAGAAACATGACAAAGAGGAAGGAAGGAGAACTGATTGCTCTTAATGCTATTAAGAGATTTATGCGATGTCATGTGAAGCTGGCTATGGTCATTAATGTTCAAATGGGCCTTGAAGACAATCAAARGATCATCAATCTGAAAAGACCAAATCAAGAATTAGAAGATATTGATGCTTATCCTGTCTATATGATTCTTGAAAAGCCAGAGTTCGGGGTCATATATTTTGCTCAACTTCAAGTGAAGAAATTCATGAGATTTAGTTAGTTGAACAAATATTCAGATGGTACGATAAGGTTGGTGAGAAGGGCRCTTGACTTGAAAAGGGTAAACAACGACAAAGCTGCAGAATCAGAGAGGATGAGTTCCAAAGAAAGATATTTGTTGATCAATGCTATAAATCTGCTCGAGGAAAAGATCCAATACAGGAACRCTCTGAGAAGATTAGAGAAAAWTCTTGGACTTCGAAAGACAAAAYTTACAAGAGTCCAAACTTSAATCCAAAGGGGGAGAATGTTGGGTTTGAGTAAGAGCTTTATTGTTGTATTCAAGTTTCTCCTTAGTTTACTTGCTTTTGTAATAGTGTAGCTTTATTATTTTCTTGTGTAAATAGTATTTTCCTTGTAATTGTCATTATCAAGTCATTAGCAGATTGTAATCAGAATTAGTGTTGTAAATCTCTCTCTCTCAATCAAATCAATTACATTTGGGTGATCTATTCTTTCTACTATTACATTCAACTTGTTCTTGAAGATTTTATCATTTTTGTATGAATCTAGATGTTATTGAGAAGAGGAAAATGGTTTGTCATAAGAGGCATTCATTGCCTAAACTTTCTAATTAGATATTGTAATACATATAGAGGAGTTCTTGTCTTTTGAATCAGAGAGGCTCTGGCCCGTTGAGTCAAAGGGGCTTTGGCTTGTAACGTATAATTCCATTTTGGGATATTGGATCTTTAAACAAATGCATTTGCATCAAAAACTGATATTAATATGTTGATCTTATCATTCATCATATTGAGAACTGCATTATTTGGTTGAAATGCAAATAATCCTGAGCGATATTATTTTATTATATTTTGGTGTTTATCACCCTGCATATGCAAATAAGGGATTTACTCACTAGTCCCTTCTGGTCTAACCCTCATTTTCTGTTTTAAAAATATGCAATGCAGGAACTGCGGGGTCCAAGGATATTAAGGGAAAGGGGAAAATATGATTATTTTTCTTGCTTAATATCTGCTTTTGAAGATCTGCATGAGATTGCTTATTTTGGAAGATACATGTTGTTATACATGTGATAGTACATGATTTTATCTTGGAATTTTTCATATGTAGATTATGTACATATAAGAATCCTTGTACTAGTGTAATATGCAAATGTGGATTTTATCTATGTAATGAAGTATGTGTTATATGCAAATGTGGTATTTTGGGGGAGTTACATAATATAACCTGGTTCTTTGAAGAAAGTGGGTAAAATGGTATTAGCTGTTATATCTTCTTGTACCCAGTTTATTATTAAGACTCGGGTAGCATTAGTCAAATGGTACCCGATTAAACCAGGTACCATTAGACATGCCAATATACCCGCCTCTGATAGTAGCAGGTTCGTATACCAGGTATCATATAGTTATTTAACTCGTAGCATTTGTAATTTTGTAGTAGTATACATTGAAGATTTTCAATAATTTACGTCACTGTAATATCATGTTATAACCAGGTAGTTGGTGGAAGTTTGAGGGTTATTTTTGTTAAGGTGTGAAAGTTGAGGGGTGAAATTTAAAAATTTGTTTTAAATTATCTATTACTTCACTGCCTAATCCCATAAATATATATATATATATATATATGTAAATGTTCTTTTCTCTTTACTTCTGTTTTTGGGATACTAATAGTTGGTGGGTTGGTTTCCTGGGTTCGAAGAAATAGAAAACATGGAAGAAGAAAACTCGTGGCTTTATCTGATAATTAATTGTTGTTTATGGTCTTCATCTTCTTGTGTATACAAGGTGAGTTTTTACATTACAAGCATCATCTGATATGCTTTTATTATGAAACTATATGGTTTCGAATGGGGTGTTTTCAAAAATGATTATTGCTATATGTTAGCATAAATTTGAATTTTTATATGCTATTATCAACTACTTTGAATAAGGGTGGCATAATCAGGTGTAATAACCAAAAAAAGGGGGAAAGGAATTGGTATTCGTTAAATAACAAGGACTTGTAGTGTAAATGCAATCAAAGTGAATGGTTCAGACCTTAAATTGAATGTAATTCAATGACTTGAAATCCAATGGTCATGAAACATCTGGCCATTTATCATGGTCTTATGGCTTCCTCTTCCATGAAACCGCCGATAGCTTAGTATAAAGTGGGAGTTTGAAGCTTTATGTGAAGTTTGGGTCAAGAAGGAGAATTATTGTGAGCAAAGACTACGGTGGACGTTGTAATGAGAGTTGACGGTGCTCTACTTCGTAGCTAGTTTGGCACTAATCGATAAGTGTTTCGTACCTTTCATCTCAAAGTTATGTTTACTAGATAATCCCGCTAGTTGTCCGATTATTCGGGTAGGTTCCTGTAGAGCAACAGCGGCCAACGGTCCCTGCTAGCACCTCTATCGTTTGTCTCAATGGTAATCTCCATAGCACCAGGATATCAAACCGTGACCCTCATTTTAGTTCGAAAAGACAAAACTTACGGTTCGTGTTGGTGTTGGTTAATATATATATATATATATATATGTGTGTGTGTGTGTTTGTGTGTGTGTGTGTATATATATATATATATATGAGCGATCAAATGCAAACCACCCAATTTTACAAACAATGCAAACTTCATTCAACCAATCATAATTTTTCATTTTTTTGTAATTATGAGAGGTTGATT
>NW_020200610.1:72219-79616 GCF_001531365.2 Cynara cardunculus var. scolymus
ACTTCATCAAAAAAAGTAATATATGAAACAATTTCACAAGATTAAAAAATTTTTGATTAAAAAAATTTATATGATTAAACAATGAAATCAACGGATGAGGATGGTTTGCACGGTTTTTACAAATTAATAGGTATGAACACAATATGAACAACTTGTGAACAATAGTTCCTTTATTACGAACACATTCAGGGGCGAGCCAATGTTCAGATATGAACACATATATGAACATCTTGTGAACAATAGTTCATTCATTATGAACAATTCGTTTATCCTTAATAGCTTGAACGATACCGAAAACTTTACTACCGGGTCTCCTTTACCAATCACAAATTCAAAAACATTATAGGTACATGTGTTTACCTATACGTACATTCGTAACATGTGAACACACTTGCACATATACGTCAATATACAATTGTGAACCTGATCAAGCCACATAAGAAGAGAATATCATAGAAAATATATGAATACATAACTCTCATACTATGAACACCAGGTGCAATCACTTACACAATTTGACATATATGAACACCAGGTCAAGTACTTACACAAATATAAAGATTTGGGAGCAAATTTTTTACCAACGACTCGGTAAGTTGACATGAACATATATGAACAAATTGTGAACATGATCAAGCCACATAGGAAGAGAATATCGTAGAAAATATATGAACACATAACCCCCATACTGTGATAACTGGATCCTGGTTATCAACTGAGGTAATCAATACGTGATTATTATTTGTTATATGATTACATGTCGGCATGATAAAYTTGATCATGTTAATATATGGAACTATATGCATAATGTGGAAAGCATATAATGAAAAATGTGTGTGCATGCATAATTGTTTACGAGCATAATTATGCATGTATATGAGTTAGTGTATGCATGGGATAAAAATCATGCATAAGATTGTTATAATAATTATATGCATACATGCACAAGGGTTAGCCGCCTTCCTGTTTAGAAAGGGTATAAAAGGGGGTTTAGCCTTCATTTTTCTCCTCTTGCCATTTTAAGTGTCAAGTGTGCGATTTAAAGAAAGAAGTGTTGATCGGATTGTTGTGATCAGATTTCAAGATTTTCAAGTGTTTGGTTTTCATAAGAAATTGCATAAGGTGAGTGATCTAAAATGTTTTTCACTCTTTGAAATACATGAATTGTTTGTATCACCTTTTTATTTAGTTTGAAGTTTTAACCGTATGAGTATTATCCGGATTTCACCTAAACCGGATAAGAGTTGGACGATTTCAATATCTAAATTGGGCAAGGCTTAGTCGATTTAGATTAAACCGGACAAAGAGGGTTGAGCGGTTTAACTTAAATCGGACAAGGCATAAGCGGTTTAAGGATAAGCTGCCTGGTGCATTGACCGGGTTAGAATAAACCGGATGTGAGTCGAGCGATTTATGTTCTTTGATTATATGTTAAGTATTTTAAACGGAGAAGTAATAATACGACTATGAGGTGGCCGGTTTTCTTTAAATCGGACGATAAAGCATAGTGTTGCCCGGATTTGATATTTGAACAAGATTATGAGGTTTAAGCCTAAGTGTGAAATCGGACAAGCTATTAAGTGTTGTCCGGATTTGTTATCCGGACAAGGTTGACCGGATTGTATTTTGACTTATCATGGCCATTTTTAATAAAAATAATCTTGAACTGATAAAATTTCATTGACTGCGGTCATTTCTAAATGGAATTGTTTAATAAAATATTTTGATGAGGAAATAAGGGTGGCATATTAAGGAGAGGTGTACCATGGGATAATGGTGACATATCAAGGAGAGGTGTACATTTGGATATAAGGGGTGGCATTTGTATGTGTGTGTTATATAATATAACTCCTACTATCATATCCCTTAAGATTACCGTGATCTGGAATCTTTATTTCTTAGTGATTTAAAGGTTTAGGATTAGGGTTCTTATTAGAAATTATAGTTTGAATGTTATAGAGAAGGAGATAACAGATTTGGCCTGAAATTTTGAATAAGCCTGATTCGATTTTAAAGGTTTAAAAGTGGCTTTGTAATAATTTGGTTAGTATAAACCTGTTGGAATTTGATGTATTGTTTACAAGCAGAGATTATTGGCTTGAAAAATAAAAGGTATTGATATTATGTTCTTACTTGTTCATATATTTGTGATATATATATATATATGAAAAGTTGTTTTACTTAAAAGTTTTGGTGATTTTCACCCTACAATAACATAAATAGGGTAACTCACTAGACCTTATGGTCTAACCCTCGTTTTGTGATTTTAAATATGTATTGCAGGAAGTGCTGACGGTAAGGGGAAGGGAAAAATGTAATATTTTCCTTATGTGATTATCTGTGTGAAGATTTACTGATGACATGTATAGTTTTGATAGATGAATCTGGTATAGTGCAAGAATTGTATTTTGAATTTTTGGACCATGTATTTTGTACTGATAGATTCTTGTACTAATGGACCAATGTGATATATAACATGTATATCTTGTATATGAAGTATATGTTACATGCAATGAGTGGAATGGGGTGTTACAGAAAGTGGTATCAGAGCCTGAGTTTAAGAGATTTAGTTATTCAACAGCATGATACCTAGACTTCAATTGTTTTATTGCATGTTAAGGGTCCCGAACATAGTTAGCACCATTGGAAATAAATATGATGAGATAAAGGAATAGTGTATAAGATAAATTTTAATTACATTTGACCAATGTAATTATGAATTTACAAGTACATATCTGAACTTGAAAACTTCATCATATTTGGTAATGTGAATATGTGATTATTAACACTAAAATCTACATATGTCTAGCTGAACTCGGAGATCTGAAAGAACAGCCCGACTAGAGTCCGAGGAAAGAGAGGAAACACTTGTTAACCTTCCTACTAGCACTTTCAGAAATAGAGGCCGAGGAAGACCCAGGGGAAGAGGTAGGGGAAGAAGTCAGTCTCAGGGAAGGGGTCGGACCGAAGTTCATTCTGAACATGAAGAATCCTATTCTAGGAATGTTCAGGAAAGATTGATGCCACACCCAGAATATGTAACCAGGGATTTGTTGATAGAGGAAATAGGGAAGTTACGAGAAACTCTGACATCTATCATGGGAATATCAGCTAGGTTAGAAACAATAAGAGTCGAAGTTCATCCCTCTGTACCGGTTACTCATAATAAGGAGGGAGATATTAAGATGTTTTTGGCATGCAAGCCACCAACATTCTCTGGGGAAAGGGATCCAGTGAAAGCTATGTGCTGGATTAAAGAAATGGAATATGTGTTCAACACCATTCGGTGTCCGGAAATAGATAAAGTTCGATTCGCAGTCTCAATATTGAAATCAAATGCTCTATTCTGGTGGGAGTTTGAATCATTGGCCAAAACGGATGTCTTACAGATGTTATCTTGGATAGAATTTGTGAACCGATTCAAGGATCAGTTTTGTCCTAAGACAACAGTGAGACAAATGGAAGAATATTTCTTGATACAGGAACAGGGAAATGGAACAGTTCAGGAGTATATCGAGAAATTCATTGAATACTCTCGATTTGCTGAGCACTATGTTTCATCAGAATCAAGGAAAATAGAAAGGTACATCTGGGGTTTGAAACCCTCAATTAGAGAGTTTGTAATTGCTATGAACCCCAATACCTTTTCACTGACGGTAGATGCAGCCAAAATGACAGAACGAAATCAGAAGGAAAAGTTGTAGAGAAAAGAAAGTGGGAGGGGCCTTCATCGAACTTTCGAGGGCCAAAAATTGTGAGATATGATAATAGAGCTGATCAAAAAGTCGGTGAGAAAGTAAGTACAAAATGTCGACAAGTTCATCAGGGTGAGTGTAAGATGGACCTAAGAAAATGTTATAAGTGTGGTGAAGCGAGCCATTTGTCAAGAAGTTGCCCAGCTAACAAAAGATGTTTTAATTGTAATTCTCCGGATCATATTCGACCGAACTGTCCGTTGTTAAGAACTCCACAGCTGACAATGGGAAGTAATGCGTCGGGTACTCGGGGAAGACCTACTGTGAACAGAGGAGGGCAAGGAGGGGCACGGCGACGGTCCTTCCAAATGACAACGAATGAGGCAGAAGCGTCACCAGATGTAGTAACAGGTACTTTCCTATTGAATTCTATACATGCTAAAGTGTTATTTGACTCTGGTGCAAACTTTTCGTTTGTATCACCATTGTTTGCTCAAACTGCATGTTTGAATTCTGTGTTACTTGATGATGAATTAGTAGTTGATACTGCTAATAGTCAGGAAACTGTTACTAGTGTATTCAATAATTTTATTCTTGTTATTGAGGGTTGTGAACTACCGATTCGGTTATTCCCTATGCCGATGAAAGAATTTGATATAGTGGTGGATATGGATTGGTTGGCAAAGTATCAGGCTAGTATTGTTTGCAATCAGAAAATGATCAGAATTACTCTGTCAGACCAAGGAACAATTGTTATTTATGGTGATCATTAGAATCACCATACTAGTATTTTGACCGTGATGAAAGCTCAAAAAAGTATTCGAAAGAAGTGCAAGGGATTTTTGGCATACGTAATTGATATGAAGATAGAGAAAATAAAAAAGGAATCGATTCCGATTGGTAATTAATATCCGAAAGTCTTTCCAGAACTTATCTGGATTACCGCCAGATCGAGTAATCGAATTTTGAATTGATCTCATACCAGGGGCTGCACCAGTAGCAAAGGCACCATATCGGTTGGCTCCATCTGAATTGAAAGAATTGGTTGCACAGTTAAAAGATCTTACTGATAAAGGATTTATTAGACCCAACACTTCACCTTGGGGTGCTCCGGTTTTATTTGTCAAAAAGAAAGATGGGTCAATGCGAATGTGTATAAACTATTGTGAACTGAACAAATCAACGATCAAGACCAAATATCCTTTACCAAGGATTGATGATATGCTCGATCAATTGGTGGGAGCAAGTTATTTCTCCAAAATTGATTTAAGATCAGGGTATCATCAATTAAAAGTCAGGGAATAAGACATTGCTACAACAACTTTCAGAACTAGGTACGGGCATCACGAATTCTTAATGCCATTTGGCTTAACTAATGCGCCCACAGCCTTTATGGACTTAACGAATAGTGTATGTAAGGAATATCTCGATAAATTCATTTTTGTATTTATCGATGATATTCTTATATACTCTAAGACCGAAAAAGAACACGGATAATATCTTCATCTAATATTGGAATTGTTGAAGAAAGAAAATCTATACGCAAAGTTATCCAAGTGTGAGTTCTGGTTAAGGGAAGTACAATTTCTGGGTCATGTCATATCCGAAGCTCGGGTGAAGGTTGATCCAGCTAAGATAGAAGTAGTTACAAGATGGGAAGCTCCAAAAACTCTTTCTGAAGTTCGAAGTTTTTTAGGACTGGCAGATTATTACCGTAAGTTCATCCAGGACTTTTCTAAGATAAATGTGCCATTGACCAAATTGACTCAGAAGAACATTAAATTCCAGTGGGAAAAAGAACAACAAGAAGCTTTTCAGCTATTAAAAGATCATCTTTGTAGTGCACCGGTATTGACTATACCTGATGGATCCGAAAATTTCGTGGTATACAGTGATGCTTCAAAATTAGGGTTGGGATGTGCTTTGATACAGAGAGGAAAAGTAATTTCTCATGCATCGAGACAATAGAAAGATCACGAGAAGCAGTATCCAACCAATGATATGGAATTAGTTGCAGTGGTGTTTGCTCTAAAAATCTGGAGACATTATCTTCTAGAGACAAAGTGTCAGATTTATATTGATCACAAAAGTTTGCAACATTTGTTCAGCCATAAAGAATTAAATAAGCGACAACATCGATGGATTGAACTTGTAAATGATTATGATTGTGAAATCCTCTACCATCCGGGAAAAGCCAACGTGGTAGCTGACGCTCTGAGCATGAAAGAAAAGAGCGGAACTATTAAAGTTGTAGTATGAGAATGAACTTGGTCCCTGATATTCGTAAAGAGATTCTGAAATGTCAGAAAGAGGTCATGAAAGAAGATCTTGTTAAATCAAATAAGTTGGGTAAGATGATTTCAACTCTAAAATCGAACGATGAAGGAATTATGTGCTTTCAAGGGAAAATCTGGGTACAGTGTTTTGGAGATATCCAGAACACTATATTAAATGAAAGACATAAGTCCCGATACTCTATTCATCCAGGTACCAATAAGATGTACAGAGATTTAAAATCTTTTTATTGGTGGCCCGGATTGAAGAGAGACATAGCCAGATATGTGGAACAATGTCTAACATGTCTACAGGTTAAGATTGAACATCACAAGGCGTATGGAAGCCTTCAATCTTTGGAGATACCTGTATGGAAATGAGATCGCATTATAATGGATTTCGTCATGAAGTTGCTTCGAACTCCAAAGGGGTATGACACGATCTGGGTAATTGTTGATCGTCTGTCTAAATCTGCGCATTTTCTATCAATAAGAGAGAAGTACTCTTTAGAAAAGTTAGCACATATTTTACATCAAAGAACTTGTAACCAGACACGGTGTTCCATTATCTATTATCTCTGATAGATATAGTCGGTTTACTTCAAAGTTCTTGGAAGGTTTGCAAAAAGCTTTGGGGTCTGAAATCCGATTAAGCGCAGCCTATCATCTGCAAACTGACGGACAATGTGAAAGAACTATCCAGACTCTTGAAGACATATTGAGAAGTTGTATCATTGACTTGGGCGGATCGTGGGAAGATCACCTGTCGTTAATAGAGTTTGCATATAATAAAGTTACCATTCCAGCATCCAAGCGGCACCATATGAAGTGTTGTATGGACGTAAATGTCGAACACCGTTATGTTGGAACGAGGTATGAGAAAGACAGTTGACGGGTCCTGAAATAGTTCAAGAAACTTCTGAAAAGATTGAACAGATCTGCGAAAGAATCAGAACAGTACAAGACCGCCAAAAAAGTTATGCTGATAATCGTCGAAAGCCGATTGAATTTTGTGTAGGTGATTTTGTGATGCTGAAAGTTTCACCATGGAAGGGTATTATCAGATTCATGTATCGAATATGTGGAAATGTTTAGCTGATCCAAGTGTAGCTATACTGCTGCCAGATGTTAAATTGGACAGTAAGTTGAACTTTGTGGAAACACTGGAAGCTGTAATTGTCACACCCCATTAAAGCGGAAACACGGAATGTAACAGGTAAGCGAGTCTTGGCTACAGTTTAAGAATAACACTTTTTCAAAGGTTCAAAATATACAGTTAATCGACTTGACAAGATTTCAAGGTTACAAAATATTTTCAAATACAACAAAAACACTGTCTTAATCGATCTTGATCCAAGTAATGCTCCCAGAAGTCCACACAACTTACTTAGAACCTGAAAAGCATGGCATAAAACAGGGTCAACTACAA
>NW_020200610.1:81211-82588 GCF_001531365.2 Cynara cardunculus var. scolymus
AAAAGGGAATTGAGACTTTTGGGAAAACTTTAAAATTTTAAAGGAACGAGACTAAAATATCAACTTTATTTTATGTGAAACATTTCGAGTTTGATTGGCATTTGCATGAACCAACTTGGTCAACTAGCCGTCGGAATATGATGTACAACTAATATTTAGAAAGTAAACAAGACGATCTGTTAGCATTAATTTAATGCTAATGATGTTCTTAAAAAGTTTTATTAAGCTATCGGGGCCAAGGATTGGACTCCTGAAAATGATGTTGTGCCAAAACGTCCAAGTCTGGAAAAAGACCAGGTGTTGTGCTGAATCGATCAAGTTTGGGCGACCAGTGCCTCTGTAAGAAGAACTAGAGCCTCTGTGAAAAGACACCAGAGTATCTGTGAAGAGACACCAGAGTCTCTGTGAAGACACAACAGAGCCTCTGTGAAGAGACGCAAGAGCCTCTATGAAGAGACGCCAGAGCCTCTGTGAAGAGACAACAGAGCCTCTGTAGCTGTCACCAGAGCCTCTGTGTTACTACAGACCAGATCCTCTAGTTGTTCTATCCTCTAGTCTTTTAGACGACATCTTCAGGATCCTATTCTGGATAAGGCTAACCCTAAAAGACTTAGTTTTCAAATAAAGATCCCGTAATAAGGTTCTAACCTGGAAATCCAAAAGTGCAGAGTTGTTACAGCCTCCCCAACCCAGAAAAATTTCGCCCCGAAATTTAATCGTCTGCGCTTCAATTCATGGTTGGCTTGAGAAAAGGTGGGGATACTTGTTCTTCATGAAGTCTTCCCTTTCCCACGTATACTCCGGTCCATTCTTGGAATTCCAATGAACCTTCACGACGGGTATTCTACTACGTCTCAACTGCTTAACTTTTCTATCCAAGATCTCAAAGGGCAGTCAATCAAAAACTTGCAAGTCTTCCAGAGGTAAAACCTGGGTTTCATCTGATAGGCATCTCTTGAGATTCGATACGTGGAATGTGCCATGGATAGCACTTAATTCTGGGGGCGGATTTAGTTTATATGCCACTGGTCCAATTCTTTCTATTATTTCGAAAGGACCAATATAGCGAAGGCCCAACTTGCCTTTCTTTCCAAAACGCATAAATCCCTTCCAAGGCGAGACCTTTAGAAAAACTTTATCACCCTTTTGGAATTGTAAAGGTTTCCTCCGGTTGTCGGCATAGCTTTCCTGTCGATCCCTAGCAGCCTTGAGTCGGTCTTTGATTGCTACGACTTTATCGGTGGTTTCTTGGATAACATCGGGACTAGTTAGCTGTTTATCACCAATTTCTGACCAACACAATGGGGATCTACACTTGCGCCCATACAAGGCTTCATAAGGCGCACATTGGATGCTGGTATGGTAGCTGTTGTTGTA
>NW_020200610.1:83703-86134 GCF_001531365.2 Cynara cardunculus var. scolymus
CCATATCTTAAGTGCAAACACCACTGCTCCCAACTCAAGGTCGTGCGTAGTATAGTTCTTTTCATGCACTTTCAGTTGTCTCGATGCATAGGCAAGTACTTTATTCTTTTGCATCAATACACAACCTAAGCCTTGATGTGATGCATCACAAAAGACCACGAAGTTATCCGAACCCTCTGGTAGGGATAAGATGGATGCATTACACAGCTTCTGCTTGAGGGTCTCGAAGGCCTCTTCTTGCTTCTCGTTCGAAATGAACTTCTTATCTTTTTGGGTTAAGGCCGTAAGCGGCTGTGCAATTTTTGAAAATTTTGCAATGAAACGCCTGTAGTGGCCTGCTAACCCAAGGAATTGACGAATCTCTATAGGAGTTTTAGGGGCTTTCCAGTTCCTAATAGCCTGAACTTTGATAGGGTCCACTTGAATTCCTCTTTCATTAACTAYATGACCCAGAAACTGAACTTCCCGTAACCAGAACTCACACTTAGAGAATTTGGCATACAACTTTTCCCTTCGGAGTACTTCCAAGATGGCCCTCCAGTGTCTCTCATGGTCTTCCTGGCTTCCTGAATAAATTAATATGTCGTCTATGAAGACGATTACAAATTTTTCCAGGTAGGGTCTGCAGACTCTGTTCATCAGGTACATGAAGACAGCTGGTGCATTGGTTAGCCCGAATGGCATAACCATAAATTCATAATGACCATACCGGGTACTGAAGGCTGTCTTGGGAATGTCCTCTTCCCGAACCCTCACTTGGTGATACCCGGATCGCAAATCAATTTTCGAAAAATAGGCTGCCCCTTGAAGTTGATTGAACAGATCATTGATTCTGGGGAGAGGGTATCTATTCTTGATGGTTAACTTATTGAGCTCTCTATAATCAATGCACATTCGCATTGATCTGTCTTTCTTTTTGACGAATAGTAACGGTGCTCCCCATGGTGAATAGCTTGGCCTTATAAAACCTTTGTCTAGCAATTCCTGGAGTTGGGTCGACAATTCTTGCATTTCGGATGGTGCCAAACGGTTTGGTGCCTTGGCCACTGGAGCAGCTCCAGGGATCAAGTCGATACCGAACTCGACTTGTCTTTGCGGAGGCAGGCCTGGTAAATCTTTAGGGAAGACATCGGAAAATTCCCGAACTATGGGTAAGTCCTCAATATTATCCTCCTTGATCCTTCCATCTATCACATGGGCCAGGTATGCAGGGTAATTCTTCTTTAGGTACTTCTTGATCTTCATGCAGGATACCAGCTTAATCGCTTGGTCCAACTTATCTCCCTGGACCACTATTGGCTCCATTCCTTCTTGAGGAATTTGAATGAGCTTTTCTGAAAAAACGATTTTGGCTTGGTTTCTTGACAGCCAATCCATGCCTACAATTACGTCGAAACTTCCTAGTTCGATCGGTATAAGGTCTATGCTAAAGTCCTTATTGGCTAAATTCAAGGTGTAGTTCAAAATTATATTCCTGACCTTGAATTCTTGACCATTGGCAAATTCGATGATAAGGGCTTCTTTCAACCTCTGGGGTCTTAAGTCATTTTTCTGCCTAAAATTTAGTGACACAAAGCTTCTGTTGGTGCCTGAGTCAAATAAAACCGATGCAAATTCATTGTTCAGAAGAAACGTACCTGACACTACGTTGGGATCCTCTCTGACTTCCCTGGCTCCCAATTTGAATGCTCTGCCCCGAGCCTGACTCCCCGAGTTGCCTGAACTGTTCTGCAGAGTCTGATTTATATTTGTCCCCGCTCTTCTCCTTGGGCAAACATTCCTCATGTGGTCTGGACTTCCACATTCAAAGCATAGTCGTTTCCGGCAGTCCTTTGCCATGTGACCCCCAAGATGACACCTCTGGCAGATAATGCAATACCCTCGATGGGGAACTTTGCACTTATCACATCTAATTACATCGCCCTATCCAGCTACCTGTGATTGAGCTCCAAAGTTTCTCGTTGTTCTCCTGTTCCTGTCCAGTTTCCTTCCAAATTTTCGGTCCCCGAACTCCTCTATCTTCCTTTTTCCTTTAGTCAGTCTCCTAGATCGCACCACATTGTTTGTGAGTTTTGTAGCAACTTCTACCGCCTCTTGAATAGTCTTCGGGTTGGCAGAGGTTATGTTGCCCCAAATTCCTGGGGATAAACCCCAAATGTATCTTTCTATCCGAACCTCCTCTGGTGTCACAAGGTGTGGCACCAGGTTTGCCAATTCTTGAAACCTCGTTGTGTACGCAGAAATATCGTCTACCTTCATCTCAAGGTTCCACAATTCCATTTCCAATTTCTGGAGTTCACTTCTTGGACAATATTCTTCCTTTAGCAATTTCTTGAACTCCTCCCAAGGAAGTCGGTTGGCCGCTTCTCGGCCTCTAGTTTGTACCATGGTAATCCACCAAGTGAGCGCTCTGCCTTGCAGAAGGCATGCT
>NW_020200610.1:86714-88390 GCF_001531365.2 Cynara cardunculus var. scolymus
CTTCTAAAGCAACATCCATCCAATGACTATCCCTAGTGCTAACATCATCATGCTACAAACAAATAGCCACCTATATAACCTCCTAATTTCTCGTCTTGCGACAACATCAGTTTCCCTATTCCACATTATGCTCTGGTGATGCGCTTCCACTATTTTAGATAGGTTGTTTAGGATGTTGTGGTGATATCCGAGTCGAACCTGATGCATATGCGTGTCATCCGCAATCCTTCTCATCCAATCCTTCTCAGATGGGTTCATCCCTTGCGGATAGGTCGCGGGCATACCAATCACGATTTGAGTCATTCTGTTCCCACCATGGGGTTGGGACGACTCCCCTACGATGCTCTGAGAGTTCCCAAATGTCACCCTCTATGGTAATGGGACACTCTTTCGAGGCGTGACTCTGATTCTTGGACCTTGCTGGGCTCGCGACGGAACATCAGGCGCTGGCTCTATTGGGGGTAGGTAGGACACTTGTGGTGCGGCCGCAGCATCACTAGAAACCGTGTCGTAGTCATATGGGTCTACCCCTTCGCCGCGAGTTGGGTTCCTTTGAGAGCTACTGACTACGTATCCAGAATCATCAACGGAATATTCGCTTGAATCTGAAGGTATCATCGAGATCTGTGACATGAACAATCTTGGTTACTAAGGTGTATCTTCTAACAAAAGCTTAGTGATTCAGAGGAAACTTGTAGACAACACTAAGTCTCAACAAACATGCTAGGATCCCTAGACAACACCCCTGGTTTCTACACTAGAGCTTCTACTAATATAAGACCAGAGCCTCTGTTTCCTCACAGGGCTTTCGAGACCAGAGCCTCTGTTCACAGAATGCCTACCAGAGCTTCTGTGGCCATTTCAATACTTAGGAATGCTAAGGGTTCCTTTCAACGACCCTCTGGTCCTACCTCTTGCCCCAACCAGAGCTTCTGGTAGTGAGACCAGAACCTCTGTGGCAACCCCTATACTTGTCGTTCAAGTATTTCATGCATGGATCCTCTGGTTCTCCTATTTGTCCATGCCAGAGCTTCTGATCATAAGACCAAAGCCTCTGCGGACACAACGATAGCGAGAGTTGAGCATTCAAACTTCCATCGTCTCTGGTCTTCTTGACCAGTGCCTCTAATCCTAGGAAACGGATATTCATAAAAGTGGAACAAGGCTCATGCTTTTCTTGATAGTTTCAAAACTGGAGCATACTTCTAATGAGATCGATTAAGTTCTTTTCATTACACATAAATTAAGCACATGTGATCAGGCTTTACTTAACCGATGTGTAACAACAAGGCCCGCTTTAAAACACATGATTCCAGATTTTATGAAGATCCTTTAGAAATTATTTTAGTTATAGTCGATGGTTTTTTAAAGAAAACCAGCATTCTCTATAACCGAGGCTCTGATACCAAATCTGTCACACCTCGTTAAAGCGGAAACACGGAATGTAATAGGTAAGCGAGTCTTGGCAACAATTTAAGAATAACACTTTTTCAAAGGTTCAAAATATACAGTTCATCGACTTGACAAAATTTCAAGGTTACAAAATATTTTCAAATACAACAAAAACTCTGTCTTAATCGATCTTGATCCAAGTAATGCTCCCAGAAGTCCACACAACATACTTAGAACCTGAAAAGCATGGCATAAAACAGGGTCAACTACAAGAGTTGGTGAGC
>NW_020200610.1:94300-96576 GCF_001531365.2 Cynara cardunculus var. scolymus
AAATTTTTGGCGCCGTTGCCGGGGACTCGGTGTTTCTAACGGTTTATGCCTAGATCTTCACGTACAGGTACGCCTATTCCCATAGACACAGAAATTGAACGGACAGCCAAGCGATTCAGGAAGCTAGCTAGGCTTCGGAAGGYGCAAGGCGAATCTTCAAGTTCACCGGTAATCAACATCTGGAAGGATACTGAATTACCATCCGAGTCTGAAAGCGAAGTAGAAGAATTAAAGACGGAATATGAGGAAGAAGAGGAGGAAAGTCCGAAGGTCAACATGGCCGATGAGCAGACTTTACGTCAATTGGCAACTCAAGACGTTGCTCAAACTCCAATTTGTATCAGGTATCCGATAGGTAATCAAAACTTTGTTCTTAAGACTGGCTTGGTCCATCTCTTACCCACATATCACGGGTTAGAGAATGAGGACCCTAATAAGCATTTAAAGCAATTCCATATTGTTTGGTTGAGCATGAAACCGGCCGAGGTCACGGAGGACCTTATAAAGTTAAAGGCTTTTCTTTTTTCTTTAAAGGACTAGGCTACTGATTGGTTATACTCGTTACCTCCTGAYTCGRTAACGACGTGGAACCAAATGGCGAGGCTATTTCTAGACAAATTCTTTCCCGCCTCCCGAGCCGCTAACCTCCGTAGAGAGATTTGTAGCATTAAGCAACGAGATGTTGAAACTCTCCATGAATATTGGGAGAGATTCAAACATCTCTGTGTGCGTTGTCCACAACATCGAATCTCAGAACAATTGCTCTTGCAATACTTTTATGAGGGTCTCCTACCTATGGATAGGAAGATGATTGATGAGGCCAGTGGCAGTGCCATGTTCAATAAGACCCCAACCGAGGTTAGATCTTTAATCACTACCATGGCTGAGAATTCCCAACAATTTAGTGTAAGGAATGATATGAGGAGAGAGCCCACAAAGGCCAATGAGATAAACGTCGCGAGCATTGAGAGTCGTTTGTTTGATCTTACTAACTTGGTCAAATAGCTTGTAGTTGATAAATAACAGGTGAAAGCTTGCGGCATATGCTTGGCAACGGGCCATCCAACTGATGCGTGCCCACAACTTCAAGAGGATGTGTTGGTGACGGCCGAAAATGTGAACGCTATAGGAGGTTATCAAGGTCAGCCACAACCACAACAAAGATTCTTCAACAACAATTTTGGCAACCAAAGACCTCCTCAATTTCAGAATTTCGTGCAAAGGCCACCACAACAACAGTTTCAGCAAAAAGCACCCTTCAATCCGAATCAAGCCACTTCTAGTACCCCAGGTATGTCTCTTGAAGACATTGTCAAGAGTTTAGCTGCTAATACTCTTCAATTCCAACAGAAAACAGAGGCAAGCATTCAAAATTTGGGAGCTCAAATGACGCAACTTGCCACTTCCGTGAGCCGGTTGGAATCTCAAGGAAAGTTGCCTTCCCAAACGGAGACAAACCCAAAACAGAATGTAAGTGCAATTGTCTTGAGGAGTGGGAAGGAACTTGAAGAACCAAAGATGGCAAAGAGTAGGGAAGTGGAGAAAGAGCAAGAGGTAAGCCTGAAACCTATTCAAGATAAGAAACAATCGRGATCCACTGACGGTGTAAGTGAGAAAGCAAAGGTAATTCCACCTCCTTTTCCTACGCGTTTTCAAATGTCTAACAAAGCTAGAGAGGAAAAGGAAATCTTAGAAACTTTTAGGAAGGTCGAGGTAARTATTCCTCTTTTAGATGCAATCAAGCAAGTCCCTCGTTACGCTGAGTTTTTGAAAGAATTGTGCACCAACAAAAGAAAACWTAGGGGTAACGAGACGATTAATATGAGTGAGAATGTATCTGCCGTACTTCAAAAGAAGCTACCCCYAAAGTGCAAAGATCCAGGTGTTTTCACCATTCCTTGCAAATTAGGGAATGTTACGATCAATAGGGCTATGCTTGATTTGGGTGCATCTATCAATGTGATGCCATTTTCTATCTTTAAGACTCTAAATGTAGGCCCCTTACAAGAAACCGGGGTGGTCATTCAATTGGCCGATAGGTCCCTTGTACACCCGAAAGGGGTATTAAAGGATTTATTAGTTCAAGTGAATGAACTTGTTTTCCCCGCTGATTTCTATGTCATTGATATGGAGGAGGATTCACATCCAAAATCCACATCCATCTTGTTAGGGAGGCCATTTTTGAAAACTTCAAAAACAAAGATAGATGTTCACAATGGCACACTTTCCATGGAATTTGATGGTAACATGATCCATTTTAATATCTATGAAGCCAT
>NW_020200610.1:98108-100690 GCF_001531365.2 Cynara cardunculus var. scolymus
GGAGAAGGAATTGCTTGCGGTTGTCTTCGCATTAGAAAAATTTCGTCAATATCTCTTAGGTACTAAAGTTATTGTTTTTACAGATCATGCGGCGTTGCGGTATTTGATGACAAAGAAGGATGCCAAACCAAGGCTCATCCGCTGGATTTTGTTGCTCCAAGAATTCAACCTGGAGATTAGAGACAAAAGTGGAACACAGAATTTAGTAGCAGATCACTTGAGYCGGATTGTCTCCAATGAAGAGCCGTTACCGTTAGATGACAAGTTCCCATATGAGCAACTTTTTGAGGTGAAGACTACAGTTCCTTGGTATGCCGACATAGTTAACTACTTAGTCACCGGGACCACACCTAAAGAGCTACYGAGCTCGAAGAGAGATAAGATAAAGAGTGACTCCAAATACTACATGTGGGATGATCCTTACTTGTGGAAGAAAGGGTCTGATCAAATCATCCGACGATATGTAGGTAATGATGAGGTAAGCTCTATTTTAGAATTATGTCATTCTCATGCATGCGGTGGCCATTTTGGCCCAACAAGGACAGCTCGTAAGGTTCTCGAGAGTGGCCTTTTTTGGCCACATATTCATCGAGACGCATATATGTTTTGTAAAGCTTGTCCTCGTTGCCAACACACCGGAAATCTTAGTCGTAGGGATCAAATGCCTTTGACCCCCATTCATGCTTGCGAGATTTTCGACGCGTGGGGTATTGATTTCATCGGCCCTTTTCCATGTTCTTTTGGTTTCTATTACATTTTACTTGCTGTCGATTACGTCTCTAAATGGGTAGAGGCGAAAGCGACAAGGACTGACAGTGCAAAAGATGTTTCAGATTTTGTGAAAGATAAGATTTTTAGCAGATTTGGAGTCCCGAAAGTGGTGATAAGCGATAGGGGCACTCACTTCGTCAACAGTGTGATGGCGGCTTTGTTCAAAAAGTATGGTGTAAAGCACCGTATATYTACCGCCTACCACCCACAGACAAATGGGCAAGCGGAGGTGTCGAATCGGGAGATCAAGCAAATTTTGGRAAAAACGGTAAACCCAAGTAGGAAAGACTGGAGTTTAAGGCTCAATGATGCATTATGGGCTTATCGGACCGCCTACAAATCCCCGATAGGTATGTCCCCTTTTCGTTTAGTGTATGGGAAAGCTTGTCATCTTCCCGTTGAGTTGGAACATAAGGCCTTCTGGGCCGTGAAAAATGTCAACTTGGACATTGATAAAGCCGGTATTCACCGAAAACTCCAACTCCAAGAATTGGAAGAGATACGCAATGATGCGTATGAGAGTAGCTCTATATATAAAGAAAAGACCAAAGCTTTTCATGATAAAATGTCTTCTCGTAAGACATTTGTTCTAGGTCAAAAGGTCTTACTTTTTCACTCAAGTTATTTCCGGGAAAACTTAGGTCCCGGTGGGTGGGACCATTTGTTGTTACTAATATTTTTAGTCATGGTGCAATAGAGATTAAAAGTGAGAAAACGGGAAAAGTGTTCAAAGTTAATGGCCACCGTTTAAAGCCATTTTATGAAGGTTTTAAACCTCTTGACGTGGAGGTTTTCAAGATGGAGGTGCCGGAGGGAGGATCCATTTAGACAAGAAGGTGTCTAGCCAAAGAAGTTAAAGAAAGGCGCTGATTGGGAGGCAACCCAATTTTATTGCTTTATTTATTTTCTAGTTTTAATTATTTTTAGTCGGTGAGTTTGTTTTTTTTCCCAGGTCGGCGTTCTATACCCCCCCCAACGTGCACGGAGGCACCCGCCAACACCGAAAACCATGTATTGGGCACACATCTTCAATTCAGGGGAGTTTTCTTTCCATTTTATTTTTTTTGCTTATAGATTGTGCCATGACATGCATATATTGAGGACAATATATGGTTTAAGTGTGGGGATGGGAATTAGTGTGGGGATTTTGCATGATTTAAGGGCTATTTTCTCGAATTTTTGACTTGTTTTCGGGGCAATTATAAAGTAACGAGTTGAGATTTTTCTGCTTATAATGCCATGAAAACCATAGCATGAATGACTATGTGCTTACTTGTGTAGTCGTGATTAGCACATTTGAGGCAACCGTTGTGAGTCTTGCTAATTTTATAGAACAAATATGCACCCGTGAGTTTTTGAGCCGAGATTGAACATTTTATTCAATCTTATTTCATTTCTGTGTGCATTGCATCTTCCATGTTCATTTTACTCTAGAACTTGCATTAGGATTCTTCAAGATTGCATTTAGGCGATACTAGTGTATGGAAATGAACAAGGCCGTCTTTGATGTTTATTTTAAACCATCTAGCCTAAAAGCCTACCCTTGTGTGTTTATCCTTTTTGATCACCATTTTTGAGCCTAACTACCGTTCTTTTGCTTTTACACCACGTTTTAAACCTTAGCCAAACACTCTCCTCACCGGACTTTGGGAATGAGATTTTGTAGTATTTTAGTTAAACTCCTTATATATATATTAAAAAAAAACAAAAGAAAGAAAAAAAAAGAAAAAAAAAGGGCACACAAGTTATAAAAAGAAAATGGAGACCAATTTTGAAAAGAAATACAATTGTCTCCTAAGTGTGTGCTTAGT
>NW_020200610.1:101410-102392 GCF_001531365.2 Cynara cardunculus var. scolymus
TCATCATTATGAGAAAATAATGTGTTTATTTAATCTATATTATCTTTTTGTTTGTTTGTAGAAGCCTAGCCCAAAAAGAAACATTTTTGTGGACTTCATCAAGGCCCACAGTCCAGCAGCCCAGCAACAATAGCAGTCCAACAGCAGCAGAAGCAGTTTCTAGAGAGGCAGCAAGAGATCGAGAGAAATCGGCAGCGAGATGGAAGACGTTGGCAGCGAGACGGAAGACGTGGGCAGAGAGGGATCGAGGGAGCAAAGTCGGTGGATAAAAGAGGAAGCAAAGAGCCGTTCCAGGGSGCTGTTYRTTTTGGRGGCTGGTTCGTTTTTGGAAGCGRCCGACAGCAAGAAAAATYGAGGGCTRTCGATTAGAGGCAGAAATCGAAAAGGATCGAGAGMGAGGACARCAGGTGGCTGTCGATTGAGGGCTGTTGGGTTGAAGAGAGAGTCGCRAGGGTGAAGGGGACGGCAGGAGGCTGTTCSGTTCGTGAAGGAACGGGAGAAGAGWGAAGCTGTTGACAGGAAAGGCTGTTCGAGAGGAAGCGGACAKCAAAGCAGACAGCAGGCTGTCGATTGGAGAAGAAGGAAGGACGCAAASGAAGAAAAGAGGGGYTGTTCRTTTGGAGAATACGGATGCKAGATTGAAGCGGACARCAGTAGGTTCGATTGGAGAAGACGACAATTCTCTCATCAATCTTTCTTGATTCTTTCGGTAAGTCCWAAAACCTTTAGAATCAGTAACCAAGTTMTGTTTTGCTAAGTTTTTCATTCCAACATTTGGTTTAATTAGGTTTTGAATTGTTATTGCCTTGAGATTTCATTGTAAACATGTTTGAAYAAGCTTATTTGCTTGATTTCTGAATTCAATGTTTATCGCATTTGGGTTTTCAATTAGTCTAGCTAACTGGTTGGAAATCTTTTATGGAATGGTTATTCAAGATGCTTAGATACGTAATTGTCTTAGAGTTTTGATAGAGTAACAATA
>NW_020200610.1:102868-107098 GCF_001531365.2 Cynara cardunculus var. scolymus
TTTTTAGATTAATTAATCAAATCCAACCCCCCCCTCGTAATTATTAGTATTTTTACGCTTTCAACGTGTACTTGATTTGCTAGTCGTATAACATTAGACCGAGTCTCTGTGGATTAGACCCGACTTATACTACTACAATTTTGGTTGTAATTAGTCGTTAGTTGGAATTTATTATTTGGTGGACTCGGCATCCGTCAAATCATTTATATCAAATTTTCTATTTCATGATAAAATGATAATTTTCATCAATCAAGCCCAAGGCATAGTACAAATCCGATCAACTTGGCTTGGTCGGACTTCATCTCCGGTCAAATCTTGACCGATTTACCAAATCCAGACAATATACCGCCCAAGGCCTGTCCGATTTAACACTTAGAATCATTTCCAACACTTTTGTCCGGATAACAAGCCCGGACAATACATCACCTAAGACTTGTCCGATTTAAGACAATCTGGTCACCACAAGGTCGTATTTATACTTCTCCATTCAAAATACTTAAACTCAATAATCATAAATCACTCAAACCGCTTAACACTTGAGCGGTTTAAGACTAAACCGCTTAACACTTGAGCGGTTTAAGACTAAACCGCTTAACACTTGAGCGGTTTAAGACTAAACCGCTTAACACTTGAGCGGTTTATATTTAAATTGCTTACACTTTGTTCGGTTTAGGGCTAAACCGCTCAACCCTCTTATCCGGTTTAAACCTTAAATCGTTCAACACATAGCCGGATTAAACTTAAAACAGATATAAAAATTTTAAAAATATAATTCAAAATGCAAACAAAATGGTTTTAAGCCTTTTAACCACTCACCTTAAATCTTTTGAAACCAAACACTTGAAATCAACTTGATCTTGAAATCCGGTCAAAAACAATTTGGTCAACAACAATCCGGTCAACTTCCTCTTTCTTTAAATCGCTCAAACTTTTAAAATAGTAAGAAGAAAAGAAATGGAGGCTAAGCCCTCCTTTTATGCCCTTTCTTTAACAGGAAAGTCGGCCACATGCACACACACACACCATGCATTCACATAACATGCATGTGTGTATATTTATATATATATATATATATATGCTTCTACATATACACATAATCTCATACACGTATCCACATTATGCACATAATTTCCACGTACTAGCATGATCAAATAAAACAAATTTATCATGCTATCACGTAATCATTTATTCAGATAATCACGTATTTATTACCTCGGGTGATAACCAAGATCCAGTTATCACATTATCCACCCCTCAAAAGAATTTCGTCCCGGAATTTCTTTAATCAAAAAGCCAAGGGTACTCTGATCTCATCTTTGACTCCAATTCCCATGTTGCTTCCGGTTCTTTGTGAAACTTCCACTCAACCTTGACCAGACTTATCTTTTTGTTTCCCAACACCCTGATCTTTTGGTCAATTACGGCTTCCGGTTTTTCCACAACATTCAGTTTACTGTCTAATTTAATCTCTGGAAACGGTATAGCTAAACTTGGATTCGCCAAATATTTTCGCAGATTCGACACATGGAAAGTGTTGTGAATCAGACTCAACTATTCTGGCAATTCTAACTGATATGCTACTGGCCCAATTCGCTTACATGTTTTGAATGGCCTCACATACCTTGGATTGAGCTTACCCTTATTTCCAAATCTGATGACACCCTTCCAGAGCGAAACTTTTAACATCACAAAATATCCTACACAAAATTCGATCGACTTTCGATGATTATCTGCATAACTTTTCTGGCGATCTTGTGCTGTTTTGATTCTTTCGCGGATCTGTTCGATCTTCTCAGAAGTTTCTTGGACAATTTCAGGACCCATCAGCTATTTTTCACCCACCTCATTCCAACATAACGGCATTCGGCATTTACTTCCATACAACACTTCATACGGTGCCGCTTGGATGCTGGAAATGGTAACTGTTGTTATATGAAAATTCTATTAACGGCAAATGATGTTCCCATGATCCCCTGAAGTCAATAATACAACTTCTTAACATATCTTCGAGAGTCTGGATAGTTCTTTCACTCTGCCCGTCAGTCTGGGGATGATAAGCTGTACTTAGTCGGATTTCAGAACCCAAAGCTTTATGCAACCCTTCCCAGAACTTCGAAGTAAACCGACTATCTCTATCGGAAATAATAGATAATGGAACACCATGCCAGGTAACAATTTCTTTGATGTAAATCTGTGCTAGCTTCTCTAAAGAGTATTTCTATCTTATTGGTAGAACATGCACAGATTTAGACAGACGATCAACAATTACCCAGATCGCGTCATACCCTTTTGGAGTTCGAGGTAACTTCATAACAAAATCCATGGTAAAGTGATCCCATTTCCATACAGGTATCTCTGAAGATTGAAGACTTCCATACGGCTTCTGATGTTCAATCTTAACCTGTAAACATGTCAGACATTGTTCCACATATCTAGCTATGTCTTTCTTCAATCCTGGCCACCAATAAAAAGGATTCAAATCTCTATACATCTTATTGGTCCCTGGATGAATAGAGTATCGGGACTTATGGCTTTCATYYAATATTGTATTTCGGATATCTCCAAAACATGGTACCCAAATTCGCCCTTGAAAACACATTAGTCCTTCGTCATTCTACTCCAAGGCTGAAATTATCTTACCCAACCTTTTTGTTTTAACAAATTCTTCTTTCATAGCTTCTTGTTAGCATCTCTGAATTTCCTTACGAATGTCAGGGATCCAGTTCATTCTCATTGCCACAACTTTAATGGTTGCACTCGTTTCTTTCTGGCTTAAAGCGTCACCCACCACGTTAGCTTTTCCCGGGTGGTAAAGGATTTCACAATCATAGTCATTAACTAGTTCAATCCACCGATGCTGTTGCATATTTAATTCCTTCTGGCTGAACAGATGTTGTAAACTTTTATGGTCAGTATAAATCTGACACTTTGTTCCAAGAAGATAGTGTCTCCAAATTTTCAGAGTAAACACCACTGCAGCTAATTCCATGTCATGGGTTGGATATTGCTTTTCATGATCTTTCAAATGTCTTGATGCATAAGAAATCACTCTTCCTCTCTGCATCAGAACACATCCTAACCCTAACTTTGAAGCATCACTGTAAGCTACAAAGTCTTCAGATCCATCTAGTAGAGTCAATACAGATGCGCTACAAAGATGATCTTTTAATAGTTGAAATACTTTTTGTTGTTCTCCTTCCCACTGGAATTTAATGTTCTTTCGAGTCTATTTGGTCAATGGCATGATAATCTTAGAAAAGTCCTGAATGAACTTACGGTAATAACCAGCCAATCCCAAAAAGCTTCGGACTTCAGAAGAATTTTTTGGAGCTTCCCATCTTGCAACTTCATCTATTTTTGCTGGATCTACTTTTACCCTTGCTTCTGAGATGACGTGACCCAAGAATTGAACTTCTCTCAACCAGAATTCACATTTAGACAATTTTGCGTACAACTTTTCTTTCTTTAATAATTCTAATATCAGACGAAGATGTTCCGCGTGCTTTTTTTTGGTCTTAGAGTATATAAGAATATAATCGATAAATACAATAATGAATTTATCAAGATATTCTTTACATACTCTATTCATTAAATCCATAAAGGTTGCGGGCGCATTAGTTAAGCCAAATGGCATAACTAAGAATTCGTGATGCCCGTACCTTGTTCTGAATACTATTATGGCGACATCTTCTTCCCTGACTTTGAGCTGATGATACCTTGACCTTAAATCAATCTTAAAGAAATAACTTGCTCCCACCAATTGGTCGAACAAGTCATCAATCCTCGGTAAAGGATATTTTTTCTTAATTGTCAGCTTATTCTGTTCACGATAGTCAATACACATTCGCATAGACCCATCTTTCTTTTTGACAAATAAGACCGGAGCACCACAAGGTGAAGTACCGGGTCTAATAAATCCCTTGTCAGTTAAAATTTTCAACTGTGCAACCAGTTTTTTTAATTCAAATGGAGCTAAACGGTATGGCGCTGTTGCTACTGGTGCAGCCCCTGGTACTAAATCAATTCGGAACTCAATGACTCTATGTGGTGGTAATCCAGATAAGTCTTCTGGAAAAACTTCTAAATATTCACTAACTGTAACACCCCCGTCCCGCATGGTAAAAGACGGGAGATGCCACAATTGGAATAAAACATACAACGTGCTATATAAACCAGAGCAGCTAATAAAATTTACCAAAAGATAATTACATAACCATAGACGGAGATAAC
>NW_020200610.1:108113-109869 GCF_001531365.2 Cynara cardunculus var. scolymus
CAATCCAGATTATATTGTCTAAACAAAAGTTGTAGATTGGTATCATACGAGTCTACTGCTTTTGAAATCATCTCATTTAGATCATCCATCTATTTTATATGAATTTTACAAAACTGCAAATTAATACCGAATACAGTGTAAACAGCCCCAAAAGCACACTGTTTCGAGCCACCTAGAGTCATAACTGGATTTTCGAATCTTCATAAAAGTTGTAGTATGCAGTAAGATCTTCCTGACTGCAAAATACGAGCTTATTTCGACTTACGGTTTGTGAGTTATACACTATCAAAGTATGGGAGTTACATTGTCGGTAAAATTCGATTCCGTAATTCCCGACTAAATTTTATGATCCAACTTTCATGATTCGTTACATTTATATGCTATAAACATACTACAACATACTAAACAGTAAACCAAGTCGAATGGTCGTTAACCTAAGCTTAATCATACAATTTTACTCTTTCCGACATTTAACCGAACAATTGGTGTACGGTTAAACATAGACCCGCAATCTAACCGTATTAAAACTATAATATACCATTTTTATTTCTACATCAATATAACCAATACTAGCATCCTAAACATCAAATATATCATGATTTTGACAAAATCAATCCGTAWACTTAGATATAAACACAGTTTATAAACCGGTCTAAATAACCCTAACATAAACACCTTAATGAAAATGAATGAAACTTATACCTTTAAGGAGGGTTCGGAGAGTGGATTCCGAATATATAATTGTTGCTTCGATTTCCTTAGTAACTTGACGTAAAATTCGGAGAGAAGACGAAAGATTTAAAAGAGAAATGAGACGAGAGAAACTTTAGTCGGCATGCATCACATATATATATATTACCGCCTAGCATCATATATATACTATATTTTTTTAATTATATATATATAAAGTTTAATCATTTGACGGTTTTAACCCTTTAAGTTTATATTCTCAACTTTACGTTAAATTAGGTATAAATTCAACTTTTGACATAAAACAGGTCTGAGATACAAGTTGGTTAAGCATAGGGTACAAATATATTATGCATAATTTTACCAAAAATTTACTTAACCCAGCATGTACGAGTTAACGAAACCCGTATATTATAATCCTCCCCTCCTAAAAAGAATATTTCGTCCTCGAAATTTAGATAGGGTTAGAGGATTTACATGACTCGAATAGATAAGGGTATTCCTTTCGCATAAATTCTTCCGTTTCCCATGTGGCTTCTCGCTCAGAATAATTTCGCCATAACACTTTAACGAACGGTATTGACCTTTGTCGCATTTGTCTCTCTTCTCTATTAATTATCGCCTCTGGTTATTCAATATAAGAGAGATATTTTTTAACTTTTTCCAACGGATAATCAATCACATGGAGAGGGTGATAATGATATCCGCGGAGCGACGAGATATGGAAAACGTTATGGATATGTGAGAGTTGAGGAGGTAGTGCTAGACGATACGCCACCTCTCCAACCCGTTCAAGGATTTCAAAGGGTCCAATATATCTCGGACTAAGTTTACCTTTAATTCCAAACCAACGAATACCTCGTAACGGTGAAACTTTTAGAAAGACGTGATCACCCGGTTGGAACTCTAAATGCTTTCGATGCTTGTCAACGTAACTTTTCTGCCGAGATTGAGCCTCTTTCATTTTCTGTTTTGCAATCTCGACTTGTTCAGTAGTAATCCTGACAAGCTCGGGTCCTTCGATAGCTCGTTCCCCCACTTCATTCCAACAGATCGGTGTTCTACA
>NW_020200610.1:116039-153791 GCF_001531365.2 Cynara cardunculus var. scolymus
CAATCCAGATTATATTGTCTAAACAAAAGTTGTAGATTGGTATCATACGAGTCTACTGCTTTTGAAATCATCTCATTTAGATCATCCATCTATTTTATATGAATTTTACAAAACTGCAAATTAATACCGAATACAGTGTAAACAGCCCCAAAAGTACACTTTTTCGAGCCACCTAGAGTCATAACTGGATTTTCGAMTSTTCATAAAAGTTGTAGKATGCAGTAAGATCWTCCTGACTGCAAAATACGAGCTTATTYCGACTTACGGTTTGTGAGTTATACACTATCAAAGTATGGGAGTTACATTGTCGGTAAAATTCGATTCCGTAATTCCCGACTAAATTTTATGATCCAACTTTCATGATTCGTTACATTTACATGCTATAAACATACTTCAACATACCAAACAGTAAAACAAGTCCAATGGTCGTTAACCTAAGCTTAATCATACAATTTTACTCTTTCCGACATTTAACCGAACAATTGGTGTACGGTTAAACATATACCCACAATCTAACCGTATTAAAACTATAATATACCATTTTTATTTCTACATCAATATAACCAATACTAGCATCCTAAACATCAAATATATCATGATTTTGACAAAATCAATCCGTAAACTTAGATATAAACACAGTTTATAAACCGGTCTAAATAACCCTAACATAAACACATTAATGAAACTGAATGAAACTTATACCTTTAAGAAGGGTTCAGAGAGTGGATTCCGAATATATAATTGTTGCTTCGATTACCTTAGTAACTTGACGTAAAATTCAGAGAGAAAACGAAAGATTTAAAAGAGAAATGAGACGAGAGAAACTTGAGTCGGCATGCATCACATATATATATATATATATATATATAACCGCCTAGCATCATATATATATTATATATTTTTTTAATTATATATATATATATATATAAAGTTTAATCATTTGATGGTTTTAACCCTTTAAGTTTATATTCTCAACTTTACGTTAAATTAGGTATAAATTCAACTTTTGACATAAAACATGTCTGAGATACAAGTTGGTTAAGCATAGGGTACAAATATATTATGCATAATTTTACCAAAAATTTACTTAACCCAGTATGTACGAGTCAACGAAACCCGGATATTATACTAACAATCGAAATCGATTCCTCTTTTATCTTTTCTTTCTTCATATCAATTACGTATGCTAAATATCCCTGACACCTTTTTCGAATGCTTTTCTGAGCTTTCATTAAAGACAAAATACTAGTATGGTGATTCTGATGATCGCCATAAATAACAACTGATCATTGGTCTGGCAGAATAATTCTGATCATTTTCTGAATACAAACAATACTAGCCTGATACCCTGCCAACCAGTCCATACCCACCACTACATCAAATTCCTTCATCGGCATGGGAAACAACCGAATCGGAAGTTCACGACCCTCAATCATATTATTACAATTATTAAACACACTTGTAACAGTTTCCTAACTATTAGCAATATCAATTACTAATTCATCATCAAGTATCACAGAATTCAGACATGCAGTTTGAGCAAACAGTGGTGCAAACGAAAAGTTTGCACCAGAGTCAAATAACACCTTAGCACGTATTGAATTCAGAAGGAATGTACCTATTACTACATTTGGCGATGTTTCTGCCTCGTTCTTAGTCATCTGGAAGGACCGTCCTCGCGCCCCTCCTTGCCCTCCTCTTTTCACTGTAGGCCTTCCCCGAGTACCCGGCGCGTTACTCCCCATTGTTAACTGTGGAGTTCTTAACAAAGGACAATTCGGTCGAAAGTGATCCAGAGAGGTGCAGTTAAAACACATTCGATTAGCAGGGCAATTTCTAGACAGGATGGCCTGCTTCACCACACTTATAACACTTTCTTGGATCTGTCTTACACTAACCCTGATGTATTTGTCGGCATTGCGTACAAACTTTCTCACCGAATTTCTGCTCGGGTTTGTTATCATATTTTATCATTTTCGGCCCTCAAAAAGATGAAGGCCCTTCCCACTTTCTCTTTTCTACAACTTTTCTTTCTGATTGTCGGTTCTTATTTTGTTCGGTTACTTCAGCCGCATCTACCGTTAATGAAAAGGTATTTGGGTTCATGGCAATTACAAACTCTCTGATTGAGGGTTTCAAACCCCAAATATACCTTTCTATCTTCCTAGATTCGGTTGAAACATAATGTTTAGCAAAGTGAGAATATTCAATGAATCTTTCAGTATACTCTCAAACTGTCCCATTTCCTTGTTCTAGCTTAAGGAAATCTTCTTCCATTTGTCTAACTGCTGTCTTAGGACAAAACTGGTTCTTGAATCGGTCCATGAATTCTACCCAAGGCAAAGTCTGTAAAACATCCGTTCTGGAAGACGATTCAACTTCCCAACAGAAACAGCAAATCGAACTTTATCTGTTTCCGGACACCGAATGGTGTTGAATATTGATTCCTTTTCTTTAATCCAGCACACGACTTTCACTGGATCTCTTTCTCCTGAGAATGTTGGTGGCTTACATGCCAGAAACATTTTAATTAATATCCCCCTCCTTGTTGTGAGTAACTGGCATCGAGGGATGAACTTTTATTCTTTCTGTTTCTACCCTGGCTGGGACTCCCACAATAGACGTCAAAGTTTCCCGCAACTTTCCCAATTCTTCAACCAACATAACCCTTGTTACATATTCAGGGTGTGGCACCGATCTTTCCTGAACATTCCCAGAATGGGATTCTTCATGTTCAGAATGTATTTCGGTCCGACCCCTTCCCCGAGACTGACTTCTTCCTCTACCTCGTCCCCTTGATCTTCCCTGACCTATATTTCCGGATGTGCTAGTCGGAAGATTAACGGGCGATTCTTCCCTTTCCTCAGATTCTGGATGAGCCATTCTTTCAGATCTTCGGGTTCGGCTAGACATCTGTATATTTTAGTGTTAATAATCACGTATTCACATTCCCAATTATAATGAAGTATTCAAGTTCAGATGTGTACGTGTAAGTTCATAATTATACTGGCCAGATATAATTAAAATTTACTTTACACACTGTTCTTTCAACCCATCATGCAATAAAAACATTTTATGTCTAGGTATCATGTTGTTAAATACCTAAATCCCTTAAAGTCAGGCTCTGATACCACTTTTTGTAACACCCCATGCCACACATTGCATCTAAAACATATTTCATACAAAAGAAATACATGTTTATATACCATTCAGGCCCCTTAGTACAAGAATCCATCATTACAGAATACGAGGTTCAAAAATTCAAATATATTTCTTGTACTAATCAATATTCATCAATCAAAGCGGTACATCAAAGACAGATCTTCATGTAGAAATGCATATAGGAAAATATCATATTTTCCCCTTTCCCTTACAGTCCGTACCTCCTACAATACATATTTAAAATCACAAAACGAGGGTTAGACCGAAAGATCTAGTGAGTTACCCTTTTTATGTTATTGCAAGGTGAAAATCACCAAAATCTTTATGAAAAACAACTTTTCATATATATAACAAATATATGAAGAAATAGGGACATATTACCAGTACCTTTCCACTTTTCAATTGAAAGACCCAGATTACATAAATGATAAAAGGTTTGTAATGCCTCATTTCTATAAATGATAAACAAACCACCAAAAGTTACATTTTCAAACCTTTAGAAAACAAAGGGGATATAACATTTACGAGTTTCTAATACGAACACAACCGAGACCCAGTTTAGAAGGATCGATGTAAACTACCAAGTCGTCACTACCTTCTGGTAAAGCTAGAACAGGAGCATTTGACAAACAAAGCTTTAACACCTGAAAAGCATTCTCTTGAGCTTCACCCCATTCGAACTTGACATCTTTCCAGGTCAACGAAGTTAACGGCACGACAATTTTAGAGAAATCTCGTATGAATCGTCTATAATAACCCGCGAGTCCAAGAAAACTACGAATCTTAGATGCATTCTTAGGTTGCTCCCAATTMTTTACAGCTTCAACTTTGGACGGGTCAACCGACACACCGTCACAAGAAATCGTATGACCTAGGAATTGCACCTGGCGTAGCCAAAATTCACATTTCGAAAATTTAGCATATAGATGCTCTTGTCGAAGTGTTTCAAGCATCTCACACAAATGCTTCACGTGATCCGCTTCATATTTGGAATATACTAGAATATCGTCTATAAACATGATCACAGATTTGTCCAACATTGGCCGGCACACGCGATTCATCATATCCATGAACGCTGCAGGTGCATTAGTTAAATCGAATGGCATAACTAAAAATTCATAGTGGCCATAACGTGTACGGAAAGCCGTTTTCGATTCATTTTCTTCACGCACTCTCAGTTGATGATAACCAGACCGTAAATCAATTTTAGAGAAGTAACTCGCACCTTGCAAACAAATCATCGATATGCGGAAGTGGATATTTGTTCTTGATCGTTATTTTGTTTAACTCACGGTAATCAATGCACATACGCATTGAACCGTCTTTCTTCTTGACAAATAGTATTGGAGCACCCCAAGGAGAAGTGTTCGGTCGTATAAAACCTTTATCGAGAAGTTCTTGCAGTTGATTCTTCATTTCTTTCATTTCAGCCGGAGCCAGACGATATGGCATCCTAGAAATCGGCGTTGCACCAGGAATTAAGTCAATTCGAAATTCAACTTGTCTATCAGGAGGTAAACCGGGTAAGTCCTTGGGAAATACATCCAGAAATTCACACACAACCGGTACGTCACTAACCGTTTTCTTTTCCTCTTTCGACGCATCAAAAATATAGGCTAAATAGGAAGAACAACCTTTAGATAGGTGTCTTCGAGCTTTAAGCGTAGAAATCAACTTTACGTCCCCTTTACGCTTTTCACCGTAAACATATAAATAGTCGACGTCGTTCGGTATACGGATTATGCATTGAAAACACAAAATATCAGCCCAATTCTTAGCCAACCAATCCATACCAATAATTATATCGCTATGGATATCCATCGGTACAAGATCTACGAAAAACTCATGCTCATCTAATTGCAACACACAATCTTTGTAAACTTTATCAGCTAGCATAGATGTGCCATCAGCAGTGTCAACGTAAAAAGATTTAGCGAGCACATATGGCACAAAGTTTAAACATCGAGCAAACGTATAAGAAATGAATGAATTAGTAGCACCAGAATCAAATAAGATACGAGCGGGATGACAATTAACGAGAAATATACCCATAACCACATTCGGTTTATCTCGAGCTTCCTCAGCAGTGATTTGAAAAGCTCTGGCCTAGACGCGCGGTACCTCCTCCTTTTGACGAGCAGCACCACTAGTAGAAGGTCGGCGAACAGAAGCCTTACTTTCTTCAGGTTTAGATCGAGGGCATTCTCTTTGACGATGGCCTATAGCACCACATGAATAGCATGTCATATCCCTCCTCGGGCAGTTCGGTCTCACGTGTCCAACTTCACCACGACCATGACATCTAACTTCAGGGCAAACAGTGTTGCATCAGCCCCGATGAGCCTTACCGCAAACAGAACAGGGTGGAGGAGCATTTAACTGAAGGCATAAGCTTGGAACCAAGATTGAGGTCGCGATCTAGCTTGGGATTGAGCGTATCTCAGATTGAAATTCCTAGAAAATTGCTATGTTGCAGCAGATATGGCACCTTCAATTCGAGGTCGCTTGGCTGGCGGAGCTGGATTATGATCCGAGTGGGTCAAATCGTGTTCGCGCCGTTGTGTAGATTCCACCGCTTTCTCAAAATCTGAAATATCACGATTGGCGACGACATCTTGAATCTCTCATCGCAATCCGTCTATAAAGTGGTCTACACGTTCTTGTTCTGTAGTCAAGAAACGTGTGGCAAACTGTGCTTTATGATTGAACTCGGTCTCGTAGTCCACCACTGACATCTTTCCTTGATTAAGATCAAGAAACTCCTTCTCCAATCGTTTTTGTAGATCAATTGGACAATACTGCTTGTTAAAACGAGTTTTGAAAGACTCCCAAGGCATACATTCTTTTTCAGTTTCACCTAAAGCTACAAAAGTAGCATTCCACCATATCAAGGCCCTACTTTGGAACATGGCCATGGCATAATTCACTTTATCATCACATAGCACTCGGGTGATACGAAAGACCTTTTCAGTATTCAATATCCATTCAAGTGCCTCCAACGGATCATCCTAACCAAAGAACTCAGTAGCACCGCTACCCGAAAGGTACTTAAAAGAGACTCGGTCGGTTTTGGGTTTTGAGGTGTCAGCCCTTTCTTTCTCCTTACCTTTACTTTTATCATCTTCAGACTTTCTATCGTCATGTCGTTGTTGGGATAACGTTTGTTGAATTAATAAAGTCATACGTTGCATCAAACGTTCGCTTCAAGGAGACATCGGTGCCTCATCATCATAAATCTCCAGGTGTGGAGCGTTTTCTCCTACATTGTCGTTAGATGGTGTGTGACTAGCTTCATCAACATCGGCCATCTTTCTGAAAGTTACGACGTATACATAACATTAAATAGAATCCTATAACAAATTCTCAATTCCCACCTAGGTTTCTCCTAAGTTCGTATCCCATTTAAATCAAAACATACTTACTACATGATACCGGCACAAGGTTTAAGTCCGGATATCGTCATTGGTATCCAGTTCACTTAAACCACCGCTCTGATACCAAATTGAAAGACCCAGATTACATAAATGATAAAAGTTTTGTAATACCTCATTTCTATAAATGATACACAAACCACCAAAAGTTACATTTTTAAACCATTAGAAAACAAAGGGAATATAATATTTACGAGTTTCTAATTCGAAATGTCCTCATGGTTTACAGGACGTTTCCTTAAGCACCTGTTTTCCACAATATCCTAAAACGGACAAAATAAACATAATAGATTTGCATAAAGCTTAAACTATATAAAAGACGGAGGATATTAGCTACCCGTTATCTAGAAACTTTAATTACAACCAAAAGACAACTAATAATTTACAATCCATAGTTGTATTCGACTAACTATATAATACCAAAAGAGTCGTGCTACTAGAAGCACCAAAAGCAAAGATCTCAATCTACTCGAGCTTGTTCTTTGCCTTATCTACATGGCCTGTAAAAATGTGAACAACTAAAAGGGTAAGCACATAATGCTTAGTGAGTAAACGAGAACTACTAACTACTAAAGCTTCACAAATGTAATCCATGGAAGTCAATGCTCACGAAGGATGTAAATCATGTAATAAGTAATCATCATTTGAGAATCATACATCTGAATATCAAAGTATGCAACAAATAGATTGTGTGAAAGCACCGAGCTATCCGAGTCGTTTGAGAATCATACATCTGAATATCAAAGTACTGCCACCGAGCTATCCGAGTCGTGGCAAGCACAACAATATATATATCATAGATATCATACCACCCGAGCTATCCCGGACAGCGAGGAAAATGACTGGACTCTAACACGGTTAAATACGCACCATACTCGAGTAATCTCAGCTGATATGGGCTTAAGCATGCCTCCCCGGGTGAAACACAAAGTAACCACCGAGTAGCATATATGGAAGGACGGAGTGTAATAGCCAATAATATCTTGAAATTGATAATGAGACATAACATGGATGAGTGTGGAAGCAAGTAGCAAATAGATAACACATGTCTAGCAAATAGCAAGTTAAGTAGCCCCATAAACTCACAGTGCTTTTCGATACTCAAAAATTGAGCCAACTTAGGCTCTACGTCTAAACATCTTCCAACGGTCACTCTAGAAGGACCAAGTGAGCTTATTTAACACCTGTAATATGTACCCAAAGTTTCATAAAGATCCGACAACAAAAACATAACCAAACTTAATTTAAACTCATTTTAGGCACTATAATTCACAKCTCAAAATCAACTTTTTATCAGTTTTTAGACGCAATTATAACCAACCTAGAAGCCTTATTTCTAAAAGGTGTCTAAAGGACAGGGTTATATCTACATATAAGATTTCTAAAATGTTCAGAATCGTAGAAATCCGAGCTACGGTTAAGAAGTTATCGCACATTCAAAACAGCATCTCGGATAGATTTGGTGCTGTCAAATTCACCAACTAAATAGGCTAAAATCCATATTTTGGATTCAATCTTTATTCYAACAATCAAAATACCATCTAACCATGTTTATATTATTGATTACAAGATCAATACTCAAWAATTTCACCAAAATAGCCATTAATGAAGAAAATTAAAGTTCAACCAATATTCTTCATTTTCGAAAGCTGCAAATCATCAATCAAGCATCATAACAACATAGTTAGGCTATAACCAATCTAAATACAACATATTACTAATATACCTCAGATTAGGTTTCATTGATTTCATCTCTAACTACCTTCAAATCAAGAGATTAACCAATGAAATAGTTATACTTTAATTAGATGATGAATTTGGCATAGAAATCAAGCAAAACCACTTGAAACAACCTTGATTCACCCCTTTGAAGCCAAAATCACCCTTGGTAGTAAGTTTTGGAGATGAGAGTCTGTTTTGGGTGAAAAAGAAGGTAAATAACATGTATAACCGACTTTTACGTGTTAGGACAGAGTTGACTCGGCTGAAAACTTCGTTTGACCACTAATCACTAAAAATCGCATAACTTTTCGCTCGGACCTCCATTTTTGACGTGGTTTTCGCTCACGCGTTGGTAAAGAGATAATCTACAACTTACAATAGAAATATCTCAAAAATATCTTCAATAAAAGTCAGGTTTTATGTATCTGTAACATAGATATTGATGCTTTTGACCCGTTTCTTTCCAATTGTTTTACCCCGGGCCTCGTATGATGATTCCGACTATTTCATATATAGTTTATTGCATTCGGGTTTTCTTCCAAATTTTACGTAAGGGAATAATTGAAACGTATTTACGAAAGTGTATGTTACATCAATGCCAAGCATTCAGATTATTCAAATCATATACCTTTGAACCAACTATGTTTCATATAGTGGCACTTTTAAACCTTTTCTAATCAACAAGCTTTATTTAATGTGTCAGGCCAAACATGTTATTTTCTCCTCAATAACATCGAGGCTATGATTTCCAATAAGAACCTTGATCCTAAATCTTTAAATCACAAAGAAAAAAAGATTCCAGACCACGGTAGTCTTAAGAGATTTAATAGAAAGAGTTATATCATACAACACACATACAAATGTCACCTTTATATCCAAATGTACACCTCTTCTTGATATGCCACCCTTATCCTATCGTACACCTCTCTTTGATATGCCACCCTTATTTCCTCATCAAAATATTTTACAAAAACAATTCCAAATAGATGGCAGTCAATGGAATTATTATCAATCCAAAATCATTTATATCAAATTTTCTATTTTATGATAAAATGACAATTTTCATCAATCAAGCACAAGGCATAGTATAAATTTGGTCAACTTAGCTTGGCCGGACTTCATCTCAGGTCAAGTCTTGACCGATTTACCAAATCCGGAAAATATACCGCCGAAGGCCTGTCCGATTTAACAATTAGAATCATATCCAACACTTTTGTCCGGATAACAAGTCCGGACAATACATCGCCTAAGACTTGTCTGATTTAGAACAATCCGGTCACCACATGGTCGTATTCATACTTCACCGTTCAACACTTGATCGGTTTAAGACTAAACCGCTTAACACTTGAGCGGTTTATATTTAAATCGCTTTAGGGCTAAACCGCTCAACCCTCTTATCCGGTTTAAACCTTAAATCGTTCAACACATAGCCGGATTAAATTTAAAATAGATATAAAACTTTTGAAAATATAATTCAAGATGCAAAAAAAATGGTTTAAATCCTTTTAACCACTCACCTTAAATCCTTTGAAACCAAACACTGAAATCAACTTGATCTTGAAATCCGGTCAAGGACAATTCGGTCAACTTCCTTTTTCTTTAAATCGCTCAAACTTTTAAAATAGCAAGAAGAAAAGAAATGGAGGCTAAGCCCTCCTTTTGTACCCTTTCCTTAACAGGAAAGTCGGCCACATGCACACACACACACCCCATGCATTCACATAACATGCATGTGTGTATATTTATATATATATATATATATGCCTCTACATATACACATAATCTCATACACGTATCCATATTATGCATATAATTTCCACACACTAGCATGATCAAATAAAACAAAATTATCATGCTATCACGTAATCATTTAATCAGATAATCACGTATTTATTACCCCGGGTGATAACCAAGATCCAGTTATCACAGTGTGAAATCGGACAAGCTATGAAAGTGTTGTCCGGATTTGTTATCCGGACAAGGTTGACCGGATTCTATTTTGACTTATCATGGGAATTTTTGATAAAAGTAATCTTGAACTGATAAAATTCCATTGACTGTGGTCTATTATAAATGGAATTGTTTTATAAAGTATTTTGATGAGGAAATAAAGGTGGCATATCAGGAGGAGGTGTACCCTGGGATAAGGGTGGCATGTGAAGGAAAGGTGTACATTTGGATATAAGGGTGGCATTTGTATGTGTGTGTTATATAATATAACTCCTACTATCATATCCCTTAAGATTACCGTGATCTCGAATCTTTATTTCTTAGTGATTTAAAGGTTTAGGATCAGAGTTCTTATTGAAAATTATAGTTTGAATGTTATAGAGAAGGAGATAACAGGTTTGGCCTGAAATTTTGAATAAGCCTGATTCGATTTGAATGGTTTAAAAGTGGCGTTGTAATAATTTGGTTAGTATAAACCTGTTGGAATTTGATGTATTGTTTACAAGCAGAGATTATTGGCCTGAAAAATAAAAGTTATTGATATTATGTTCTTTCTTGTTCATATATTTGTGATATATATACATATATATATATATATATATGAGAAGTTGTTTTACTTAAAAGTTTTGGTGATTTTCACTCTGCAATAACATAAATATAGTAACTCACTAGACCTTTCGGTCTAACCCTCGTTTTGTGATTTTAAATATGTATTGCAAGAAGTGCTGACGGTAAGGGAAAGGGAAAAATTAATATTTTCCCTATGTGATTACCTGCGTGTAGATACACTGATGACATGTATAGTTTTGATAGATGAATCTAGTTTAGTGCAAGAATTGTATTTTGAATTTTTGGACCACGTATTTTGTACTGATAGATTCTTGTACTAAGGGACCAATGTGATATATAAACATGTATTTCTTGTATATGTTACATGTAATGTGTGGAATGGGGTGTTACACATACTATGAACACCAGGTGCAATTACTTGCACAATTTGACATATATGAACACCAGGTGCAAGCAGTTACACAACTATAAAGATTAGGGATGAAGCTTCAAAAATGACACTTGTGTTCATATGACACAAACTTTCGTTCATGAAGTGTTATATATACTAAAATGAAAGTAGTAAAATGAACACAATGGTTCATGATTCATAAAAGTCGGTTATATGACGATATGAAAGTGGGTTGTGCATGGAATTCCATTTGAAATGTGAATTAGGTACGTATTAATAATTAAAGAAAAAGCTAACAACACAATATGAACTACAAAAACCAAAACACATCATAATGAACATAATTTCGATTAAAATGAATACAATAAAATATTAATCCATTACCAAGACATTCGCTTTGGTTATTTTCTTCAGTAACACCTCATCCCACACATTGCATGTAACACATACTTTAATTACAAGAAATATATGTTTATACATCACTCAAGTCCCATAGTACAAGAATCTACCATACATAATACATGGTCAAAATTCAAAATACATTTCTTGTACTAATAAACATTCTTCTACCAAAACTATACGTAGCTAGAAGCAAATCTTCATACAGACATGCATAACGGAAAATATCACATTTTCTCCTTCCCCTTACAGTCAGCATTTCCTGCAATACATATTTAAAATCACAAAATGAGGGTTAGACAAGAAGGTCTAGTGAGATCCTTTTTTCTATGACATTGCGGGGTGAAAAATCACCAAAACTTTATTTTAAACCAACTTTTCATATATATATATATATATATATAAATATATGAACAAGTAAAACATAATACTAATTATTGATCCCAGATCTCTCAATAACACTAATAATCTAGTTATGAATAACCAAATTATAGTGATTTTACGAAGAAAGTTACGAAGACTCAAGATTAAAATAAGAACATTCAAGAACAAACTTGAGCTTCAAAGGTTTTTACTTTATTATGCGCGCTTATTTACAATAGACCTAGTCGTCTATTTATACTAGATGGYTAATGCTAAGATAACTATCTATTGCTACTTTCTAGCAAATAGTCTAGCTAATAGATATGATTTATCTTTTACATGGATAATCATTATAAACAAGATAAACTATAATTCCAGCTGCTGATTCGTCATCTCCAGTTGTCATTATATATGTGATGATTTCATCCTTATCTTCAAGTCTTCATTGCATGCTTGGATGAATACTCAGAAAATCTTCTAAGTGTTAGTCTTTCCATCGTATCAATGAGAATACTTTCCATCGCATCATCCATCGGTCYGCTGGTTGAACTTCGTCCATCRGTCCAATGGTTGGTCTTTCCATCGATGCTCTGGATAGTCTTTTCATCGATCCAGACTTAGTCGATTCTGCCTTGATATCTCCATTGGTCTTCTGGTTCTTCATCATTTATTGTTTTTCATCACTTTTTACATTTTGCATTAAGGGTTCTAACAATCTCCCCCTAAGTAATGAAATGACAAAGTCTAATCTAAAAACATATGAAGAACAGACACTAATCTAGAAGAAAAACATCAAATTCCAAATTTTTCATTGGATGATGAATTTTCCATACAAGACTGGAAACAAATTTACATCAAGGCAAAATAAGCAAAAATTCCATCTCATCACGGACTACCTGAGTATATCTCCCTTAAGCGCAAAAGTAGTCTTCTATAGGCAATGATCGTTGAAACTTCGTGAATGAGATGGCTTCCTTCTTCCCTTGGCACGTGGTTTCTGCCTAGTCTTTCTCTAATATTTTTCTGAAACCATTCAAGTGTATCTGTTGAATACTTGAAGGCTTCAGTCAATCTGAAGAATTTTTTAACCCCAAACTCATTCTTGTAAACAAGTCCAAGTTTAAGTTGAGAAAGAACTGAAGCAGAACGAATCTCCTGCAGGCCCTGGAAATTTTCATTTGTAGGAGTGTAGGATAATCTCTCAATGCCTAGCCTGAATGTAATTTCAAAATATGTCTTGGCTCTGAGCTCTACCAGGGACTTCATTGTCTTGACGATAGCTCTGTTCGCCATTCCAAATCGTATCCCATGACCTTGCCTTTGAGCAGTGTAGGCATATAACTCAATCAAGTCATATGGATTGAGGTTGATGAGGTCGTTCTCGTTGAACACGCTAACTACCCCATGGGCTATCTCCACATTGAACTCGATGTAGCGTATGTCTCTGTTGGCAAATGACTTTATCTTCAAATCTATGACTCTTCTTATTCCATCGTTCGAAAAGACAGCATGTGGTGGTTGAGTAGTATGTCTTATGAAACGATGATGTAGAAGGTTCATAGATTCTGGCGATAGGATTGGAGGATTGGTTGACAGGCTCTCTTCGCGTTCTCGGTACATGTATTGATGGATATTTTCTATCAATATTGGTTCCCTGGGTGGCAATTGAGGTCTTCTCCTTAACGACTCCATGTTTTGAATTATTTCGTCCACCRGGCCTTGAGGAGGATTCCTTGAGGAAGAAGGAATGTCCGCGTGCACCACGGGTTGTGTCTCGGCTGGTTGTGTTTGGGTAGTGGGTGAGTTTTCTTTGGTTAGTTGGGGTGATGAAGGTTGGGTTGTTATGGGTTCCGGTTGTTGTGCGAGGTGTTGGTGAAGGGGTTAAGGGTAGGTTTGTTGTGGGTGTAGAAGAAAGAGGTTAGTTTTGTTGTGTTGGTGGCGTGGTTGGTTCTTCATCCGTTGAGGAACTCAACATGATGGGGTCTGGAGTTGTAGCTAAGGGAACTTGGATATTCTGTTTTTCATCAGAGGGCGAAGCCTCTAGTTCCCTCCCTTGGGTTTCTTGGGTGGATGGTTGTTGTGGTGATGGTTGCTGTGGTGCAGCGGACGTAGATGTGTATGCAGCTGTCGTCTCTTTCTCCCCCTCACGAGGTCCAAGACCTTGATCATCGGGGTCTTGGTCATCGTGGCRTTGTCGTTTGCTTGGACGGCTGCTTGAACATGAGGCTTGGAACCTCTTCTTCTTCTTTTCCTTCCTGAGGGATGTAAGATACTCCCTTAGGGTTGCCTTTCTGTGACTCTCCTTCATTGAATGAAGGAGAGAGGTTGTGCGGCGTTGTTCCGGCCAACGTTTGAGTGAGAGCCCTTGTTGGATTGATGGCCCGATAAACGAACTTTGCACTGATCTGGTTGAACGAGGAGACCAGTGCTCTTGACAGAGCTTGCATGTCCGCCCTGGTGGCGAACTCGGTGGTGGAGGTGGAGGCTGAAGTTGGTGGATGTTGATGGGGGAATAGGTAGGTTGGTGATTAAATTTTTCACCTCTGCAATGAAAATGGAAAAGGTTGCATCGAAGGATGGGCCTGCAGAGAGAGGAGGTGGCTAAGAGGTGGGTTGGGGTATTTGGGTGAGGATAGCAGCTGGGAATTGGGTGAGGGTGTCTTGGATAGTGGTCATTTGGTGGGTGAGGGTGGCAAGGGTTTCATCGATTGATGAAGTGGAGGGTTGGGTAAGTTGGGGAATTTGTGAGGTGATGGAGGATGCTAGTTGATGAAGGTGGCGAGTGATGGTTTGTAGTTGGGAAATAATGTAGGTTAAGTTTTCATCGGTCTCAGTTGCCTGAGCCGTGAGGGTGGCAAGGGATTGGATAAGTACTTGGTTGCGTTGGGTGGCTAGGGAGGATATGGTGTTATGTTGTTGGGTGAGGGTTTGTTGGAGGATTTGGAGGCAGGAAGAGTTGGTTTGGGTTTGGGTATCGATTTGGTTTAGATGGCGTTGAAGGATGGCAAGGGATTGGTGGAGGTCAGGGGTATCGGGTGAGGGTTGTTTTTCCACCAGCCCTTGTATTAGGAGTTTAAGGTCATCCAAGGACCACGTCAATTTATCAACAAAGGCTTGGAACTCAGCCTTAGTGACCATATCTGCTAATGGGGTAACCCCTGCAGCAACAGATGTTGCAGGTTGGGCCTCTGTTCCTGAGGCGCCTTCTTAGCCTTGTGCGAAGTTAGGCTGTGAGGGACTTCCATCATGTCCTTGATAGCCTTCTAGAGAAAAACTATCTCGTGATTTTGGAACATCCTCTTTCTCTTCTTCAGCTTCAGAGGATGAAGAAGTGAAGCGGATCTGTGTCCCTTTTGGTAGATCAAATATCGAAGGGAGTGGTGCACGAATTGAAGATCGCTCTGAACGATCTATGGGATCAATGTCAGAAGCAATGAATGCTTTTGTGTGTGTGCGGGGTAGTGGCGAGACCTAACGCGAAGGGGCTCTTATGTCTTCATCACCTCTCTGTTGAGAGAGGGGTGATGGTATATGTGGTTCCTCGGCTTGTTCATCTCCAGAGGCCCGAAGAATGGCCTCTGGATGGCTGGCTTGGGTTTGGGTGGGACTGGGTCGTCCTGTTTCAATTCCCCTTTGGTTTTGATCGCCAGGGGTAGTAGATTTGGTTTCCCTTTGGGTAGTAGGTAGGGAAATATTTTGGTGAGGGCCGGGGGAAGCACTAGCATCATCATCATCATCTTCATCATCCGATGAAGACGATGCTTGTGCTCCCTCGCTTGGAGGGGGGGACGGTTCTAAGTGCTCCGGGGTAGCTGCCCTTGGTGCTTGGAACAACGTGGAACGTTCATAGGCTTGGCGTATCTCACTTGTCGATGGAATGACAGTGAGCATAGCCCGGGACAGCGGACGGTTTGTTGTGTATCCTTCCTTCGATAACATTGGGCGATGTCCTTGCATTTTGTAAACTGGGGTGTATGGCTCTATGGTAGGTAGACCGTGTTGCCTCATTGCATCCCCAATGATGAGAGCAAGGAAGCGGGGGAAGAGGACAGCAGAAAGTGGCTTCCCAGCGGCTTGAAGTTTGTACTTTTGGATGACGGCAGCGTGAATCTCGTTGTATATGTGGAGAGCATAGTCGAGATTGAGATTGAAGAAAAGCCCATACATAATTGTCATTATGTTGAGATTTCCTTGATCGAGGGAGCCGAGCTTGCATATGAGAGAGCGGTTGAGGATGGAAAAGAACAAATTCCACATTGKTGGGAGGAATTGTCTTTTGAAGTCGGAGATGTTTCGTATTTCCCGGTTGTACCCTAGCATCTTTACAAACCTTAGAATGTCCTCGGAGGAAGGTGGTTCGTCATATTGTTCGATCTCGAGTTCCCGTCTGGCATGCCCTCTGTCGAAGCAAAGTTTCACTTTTCTACACTCACCGAGCCACCAGTGCAGGTCTTCTCAGAGCACGTTATTTGCTCACTAGAAACCATCTCTYCGCGCACCATGCTGAAGAAGACCGTGCTGTACACTCAATATACGGTGAAGAGGGATGATGGCAACCTCTACACTTTTACAGATGCTGACCTCCACAATCTGTGCGTATTTGATCAAATCTTCTTGCACAAGATCCTGAACAAGTACATGGAGAGGAGGTCAAGCTACTCGATTTCTCTCAGAAGGTTGATAGAGGTGATGCGTGCCTAAGTCAAATTCTACATCCAAAAAGACTTCGATATTGCTATGAGATTGGCCCAGCCAGAGCTGAAGATTACTCCTCCAAAGAACAGACCCATTTGGCTGCATAGGTTCCATCCCAACACTATTATCCACAATCCCATCTTTGGGTTTGTTTTCTTGGACAAGGATGAGATACTAAGATTATTCGATCCGAAAGAGGCGCATAAGTATTCAACAGAGTCCCTCGAATGGGTGTTCAACTCGGTGGTGGYAGAGGTGCAGAAAGGGCGARTAAGGGHGGATGAAGTAACGGACCTTCTGGAAACCATCAAAATACAAGTCTCATTCAGGGAATGGATCTTCAAGGTCTACAGGACTGTCAAGACTGATTTGCAATATGCTGTAGACGATTATCCAGACTCTGCTGTTGAGTAAACTTTTGTAATAGTGTAGGCCTGCACAATTTTTACTTCTTTCAGTAATGTAAATTTTTGCAGAGGATGAGATTAATCTCCTCTTGTATTTTTCTTTAAGTCAAATCTTGCACCCAACTGTCCACAATTCCTTTTTCAATACTTAGGGGGAGATTGTTAGCTCCATTATTCCTATCTTGTAAAAGTACAGAAAAAGTATTTTGTAAGACTTGACAGAAGGTTAACTCCACAGAAGACAACAGAGGACTAGCGACAGAAGCCATATGATCGAGCAAGTGAAGAGTGGCAGAACGTCTGATGAGTCTCACAGAGGTTCTGGAAAATAGTCCTCTGTCAAAAGAACACGCAAGTCATTTACAGCAGAGCCTCTGAGATGGCTCACAAAGGGTCTGCGGTTTACGTCTTCAGTGAAGTTTCTGTTCTAACAGTTTTCGAAGGTAGTTTGCCGCATGTGTTTCTCACGTGACTAGGGCTTAATCGACTTTCTTTGGACGACTCAGATGAAGACATGTGTCAAGATCTAGTCTCTAAGGTCGTTAGGAACTAGTATAAATAGCGGATWRGGCCTTTGTAAACTGTGTGCTTCCAGTATTGTAATTGTCAAAATTTTCAATTGAATTGATTGAAAACCTTTGGAGCAATTTTCTTGCATTCATCTTCTTCGTTGAGACTGTGTGTGTTTAGAAATTCTAATCACTTACTCACTCTGTTTTGTTCTTACTAATATTTCCGCTGCACTTTAATTTTTTTAGAGCTTATTTAGAGTATTAGATCAATACCAAAGTTGAATTCAGATCCAACACCAGCGCCTCTAAACTCCAACACTTTGAGATGTCAAAGTCTCAATCCTTGGACTCATGCATCCACAACTCATTATTTCTTTCACCCTAACCACCCAGAGCCCCTGGTTCCAAAGACCAGAACCTCTCGTTTCCCCCACTACTTGCAATATCTTTTTTTCTTCAAACCAAAGCCTCTGGTTCTAAAGACCAGAGCCTCTGGATTCAAAGTCTTTGTCACCAGAGCCCCTCTGGTCTCAAACACAATTCTTTTACCCTTAGACATCAGATTCATTGCTTTCACAACCAAAGCCTCTGGTTCTAAAGACCAGAGCCTCTGGATTCAATGTCTTTAGTACCAATGCATCCGTGGTCTCACAGCCTCACCCATCACTTTCATATTGCCCACAACCAGCGCCTCTGGTTCTAAAGAGCAGAGCCTCTGGCTGTAAAGACCAGAGCCTCTGGCTTTGTTTTCTTTGCACCAATAGCACCTTTGGTCTCAATGACTTTTCAATTTCACCTTGGCATTTTTTTTTCTCAACCAGAGCCTCTGGTTGTATAGACCAGAGCCTCTGTCCCCAAATTACTCAAGTTTTATCTAAGTGAGAGGGAGTTTTTGAAATTAATTCATATGCATCATTTGAGGGGGAGCAAACGTTTTCACCTTTGTAAACTTGCATTTTCCATCCAGAGCTTCTGGTTCTACTATCCAGAGCCTCTGGCCACACAAAATGCTATATATATATATATATAACACCAGATCTCCTCTGGTTTTATATAATGGATTGCCACACTTCACCAGAGCCTCTGGTTTGTTAACCAAAGACTCCAAAACAAGCAAATCCAACATCAATTCTTGTCTTCACCGACAATATTACTAGAACCCCTCTGGTTCCCCACCCAATTGGTCATGCCTAACCAGAACTCCTCTGGTTCCCCACCCAATTGGTCATGCCTAACCAGAACCCCTCTGGTTCCATGACAAAACATTTTCCACTCAAAACTCATCTTAATTGAAAACCATTTTCAAGATTATACAAAATTGCAGCTTTTGTGACTAAAAACTATAACATCGGTTTTTAGAAGACCAAAACTTCGTAATTAGTATTAATCTTACAATTAGATGAGCTTTTAAATTCACAATATTTTTGGACACGTCTTCACCAAGATATTATTTGGAATAAATCTTTATTTCAAATAATGCATGACGTCATCCTACCACGCGCCTGACACCATACAGGTTGTTCCCCATGAGCCGTTTCACTTTCTCATCTTCCCAAACCCCAGCTTGGCACGTGTCAAATTCATTAATGGCCCGTACTATCAACACGGCTCACGTTCTTCAAATCATATCACCAATACTTAAACCGCCAAAACTTTTCATGATTAATATATTTTAATAATCAAGAAAACGTTTCACTTACCACCCCCCCATCTCAACCCCCCCACCCGCAACTCACCTATAATACCCTTCTTCCCCACTCATCATCTCTTTACGCTCTCAAAACCTGCAACAAGACTTTGACGAACCAAAACCTGCAACTTCCATAAAAATGGCCTCATCCTCTGCTTCTCACGAATCCAACAATAACGACAGCCACGTACAGTCAACAGGAGCTGACAGCCACGCACTTGTCTTTTTGCCCATGAAAGCAAACAACCACGCCATTGAACTGCGCAACACCCTATTTGACGACCGTTTTGCGATAATCATAAAGTTCTTCAAGAACTGCATCCTTCTCCCTGCTCTCACACTAGTGAACCCTAGTGTACCATTAAAATACGTGCAATAATACTGGCAAACCTGCGAATTTCATCCAGCTAGTCATGGTATAATGGGGGATATGGACCGCAAATAATATGATATGCTCGCTAAATATATCGCGAGCCAAAGTTTCTAGGGTGTTATGCATTCCCACAAGAAAGGAACTCGGGATTGAACAATATGATGAACCACCATCCTCCGACGACATCCTCAGGTTCGTAAAGATGCTAGGTTACAATCGTGACCTACGAAATATCTCAGACTTCAAAAGACAATTCCTCCCGCCAATGTGGAATTTGTTCTTCTCCATCCTCAACCGATCCCTCACCTACAAGCTAGGTTCCCTAGACCAAGGAAATCTCAACATAATGACAATTATGTATGGGATTTTCTTCAACCCTAATCTCGACTACGCTTTCCATATTCACAACGAGATTCATGCGGCCGTGATCAAAAAGTGCAAAGTTCAAGCCGCAGGAAGCCACTCTCTGCAGTTCTCTTTCCCTGCTTCCTTGCTCTCTTCATAGGGGACGCAATGAGGAAGCACGGACTACATGCTGTGGAGCCCTTCACCGCGGTATACAAGATGCAAGGACACCGCCTAACCCTTTCGAAGGTAGGATACAGCATCAACCGACCGTTGTCCCAGGCTATGCTCACTGTCATACCATCGACAAGTGAGATACGCATGACCTATGAACGCTCTATGCTGTCCCAAGAACCGAGGGCAGCTACCCCGGAGCACTTAGAGTCGGTCCCCCTCCAAGCAAGGGAGCACAAGCGTCATCTTCATCGGATGATGAAGATGATGATGATGATGATGCTCGTTCCTTAAAATATTCCTCATCCTACTACCCAAAGGGCAACCACATCCTCTACCCCTGGCGATCAATGCCAAAGGGGTATAGAAAAAGGATGACCCGATCCCACCCCAACCCCAGCCAGCCATCCAGAGGCCATTCTTCGGGCCTCTGGAGATGAACAAGCCGATGAAACACATTTACCAACACCCCTCTCTCAACAGAGAGGTGATGAAGAAATAAGAGTCTCTTCGCCTCAAGACTCGCCACATCCCCTCACACACAGAGAAGCATGTGTTGCTTCTGACGTTGAACTAATAGATCGTTCAAAGCGATCTTCCTTTCATGCACCTCCCCCTTCGATATTTGATCTATCGAAGGGGACACACATTCGCTTCACTTACTCGGCCTCTGAAACCGAGGAAGAGGAAGCTGATGTAGCAACATCACGAGATAGCTCCTCTCTCGAGGGCTATCAAGGACATGATGGAAGTCCTTCGAGGCTTACATTCGCACAAGGCCAAGAAGCCGGCTTAGGAACAGAGGCACAATCTGCAGCATCTGTTGCTGCAGGGGTTACCCCTTTAGCCGATCTGGTCACAAAGGCAGAGTTCCAAGCCTATGTCGACACAGTGACGCGGTCCTTGGACGACCTTAAACTCATCATACAAGGGATTGTTGACAATCAACCCTCACCCGATACCCCAGACCTCCACCAATCCCTTGCTATCCTCCAACATCATCTCACCCAAATCGAAACACAAACCCAAGCCAACACTACCTGCCTACACATGCTCCGACAAACAGTCACCCAACACCACAATACCGCATCCTCCCTAGCCACCCAAAGAAACCAAGTACTTATCCAATCCCTCGCAACCCTTACAGCTCAAGCAACTGAAGCTGATGAAAACCTTACCTACACCATCACCCAACTACAAACCATACTTCGCAATCTTCATCAACTACCTGCCTCCATCATCTCCGAAATTCCTCAACCTCAACCTCCATCCACTTCATCAGTCGATGAAACCCTCGCAACCCTCACCACCTAAATGGCCTCCATACAAACCACCCTCACTCAACTACCCGTCACCATACTTGCCCAAATACCACAACAAAGTCAACCCCCACCTCCTTCTACAGGCCCATCCTTTGATGAAGCCTTCTCCTCATTCACTGCAGAGGTGAGAAACCTTATCACCAACCTTCCCATCCCTCCATATACATCCACCACCTCCTCCATGCCACCACAAGCCTCCTCCTCCTCCACCGAGTTCGCAACCAGAGCTGACTTGCGGGCTCTGTCCAAGGCGCTAGTCTCATCCTTCAATGAGATTAGTACCAAATTCGTTCATCGAGCAATCCATCCAACGAGGGTTTTTTCACAGAACTTGGCCGATGAACAACGGCATACCATCTCCCTCCTCCAAACAATGGAGGCGATTCGAAGGCAAGCCTCCCTGAAGGCGTATCTTACGTCCTTCAGAAGACATGATGATCCAGACCCCGATGATCAAGGTCTTGGACCTTATGGGGGAGAAAGAGGTGGCGGCTACACAACACACAGAATCCGCTGCACCACAGCAACCACCACCACCACAACAACCAACACCACAACAACAACCACCTTCAAACGAACAAACCCAAGCAAGGGAACCAGAGGCCTTGCCCTCTGATGATATACAGAATATACAAGTTCCCTTAGCTACAACACCAGACCCCATTGTGTTGAGTTCATCAACCGATGAAGAGCCAACCATACCACGAGCAGAAACAAACCAAACCTTCACTCCCTCACCCACAATAAACTTACCTTTAACCCCTTCTCCAACACCTCGCATAACTCAACCCTTCACCCTCTCCACACAACCATAACCTAAAACAAACCAACCATCGCCTCAACAACCACAAATCCCTACAGAAACCCATGCACCAGAAACCACCCACGCCCATGAAACTAAACCATCCAAAGAAAACTCACCCTCTACCCATACACAACCCCAAACCAAAACACAACCCTTAATCCATCGACCCGTGGTGCATGTGGATACTCCTTCTTCCTCAAGGCAACCTCCACAAGGCCTGGTGGATGAAATAATACAGAGCATGGAGTCGATGAGGAGACGACCTCTACTACCGCCCAGGGAACCAGTCATGATGGAAAATATCCATCAATATATGTATCAAGATCGAGATGAAAGTTCGTCAACCAATCCTCCAATTCTATCGCCTGAGTCTATGAACCTTCTACACCATCGATTCATCAGACAGACTACTCAAGCACCTCAGGCTGTATTTTCGAATGATAGAATAAGGAGAGTCATGGACTTGAAAGTAAAGACATTTGCCAATAGAGCTATTCGATACATCGAGTTCACTGTGGAGAGAGGCCATGGGCTAGTTAGCGTGTTCAACAAAAATGATCTCATCAATCTCAACCCGTACGACTTAATTGAGTTATATACTTACACAGCTTAAAGGCAGGACCATGGATTAAGATTTGGAATGGCAAACCGAGCTATAGTAAAGACAATGGAGTCCCTGGTGAAACACAGAGCTAAAAGTGATTTTGAAATTTCTTTTAAGCTAGGCATTGAGAGACTATCATGCGCTCCTCCAAACGAAGACTTCCAGGGCCTGCAGGAGACACGATCTGCATCAGTTCTTACTCAACCTGAACTTGGACTTGTTTACAAGAATGAGTTCGTGGTTAAAAAATTCTTCAGAATGACTGAAGCCTTCAAGTATTCAACAAATACACTTGAATGGTTTCAGAAAAATATTAGAGAAAGACTGGGCAGAAACCATGTGCCAAGGGAAGAGGGAAGTCATCTCGTTCATGAGATATCGACAGTCATTGCATATCGAAGACTGCTCTTGTGCTTCAGAGAGATATACTTAGGTAGCTCGTGATGAGTTAAAACTTTTGTTTATTTTGCCTTGATGTATTTTGTTTCCAGTATTGTAAGAAATTTCATCATCCAATGAAAATTTGGAGTTTGATGTTTTTCTACTAGATTAGTGTATGTTCTTCACATATGTGTCTAGATTAGACTATGTTTGTTATTTCATTACTTAGGGAGAGATTGTTAAACCTCACAATTCATAATGTAAAAAGTAATGAAAAACAACAAGTGATGAAGAACCAGAAGACCAATGAAGACATCAAGGCRGAAACAACTAAGTCTGGAATTCAACCAGAGGATCGATGGACAGTTCAACCAGAGGATCGATGGACAGTCCAAGGATGCAATGGAAAGAGCATTCTCATCGACCCTCCGATCAATCAACACTTGGAAGATTTTTCATCAACTCATACAAGCATGCGATGGAGATTCGAAGATAAGGATAAGATCATCATATCTTGAGTGACAACTGGAGATGACAAGTCAATAGTTGGAATTCGAGTTTATCTAATATTAATGTTTATCCATATGAAAGATAAACCTTATTTGTTAAATAGAAGATTTGCTAGAAAGTAGCATTAGATAGTTATCTTCTTATTAGCTATTTAGTATAAATAGGTGATCTGATCTATTATAAAAACAAGGCTTTTACGCATTGTTTTACGTTTCTGAGTTTATAAAGTAAAACCTTTGAACCTCAAGATTGTTCATAAATATTCTTATTTTTATTCTTGAGTCTTCACAACTTTCTTCATAAAATCACTATAATTTGGTTATTCATAACTAGATTATTAGTGTTATTGAGAGATCTGGGATCAACAGAAGATAGGGGTGTTCAAAAAAACCGCTGGACCGCTCAAACCGGCCGAACCAAGTCAAACCGGACCGTTTTTGGCGGTTTGAGCGGTCTGGCGGTCCGATCTGGTTTGAAAAATAGCCGAAACCGGGCGGTATGGTCGATTTGCAGTTTAGTATTATATATATATATATATATATATATTATTTTATTTTAGTATTATAATTATTCAGCCCAATTAARTAYCCAACTTTAATTTATACCTTATGAGCTATAATTATTCAGCCCAAACATAAAGCCTTATCCAAAAGATTTCCTAAATCCCCTAAATCTAAATCCCTAATTTGGTAATTCCTAACCTAATCGGCTAATCCAAACATCCAGTAATCCACCATCCACGGTTCCGAGGTATCCACTATCCACCTCTTTTTCGTTCCTAATCGTCGCGACGTCGCCTAATTCATCTAAATCCCTAGTGTTTTGACTTTTTTTAAACAATGAACACTAAGATTTGGATTCTATTTTGACTTTGTTTTTTGGTATGTTTTACATATTTATTTGTTTGGACTTTGGATTGTTTAAATTGGGTTTAAACTTTAATGGCTGCTTCAATGCTTAGTGGTTGGTATACATATTACTCACATGTGAAGGACACTTATTTTTTAGTACTTTTATTGTAGAAAACAAATCTCCATGGGAGATGATTATGATGGGTGATTAATATTTATTATTCAAATTTATGATAGTACATATGACACTAGGTTTTTAGGTTTTAATGTTTAAAGCCCATTAAAGGCCCAAACCGCCTAAACCGGTCAGACCAGACCGCCTTTTCGTGGTCTGGTTTGACTGGTCTGAGCACTTGGTTTCAAACCGTTCGGTCTAAAAGTTTCACAAACCACCATTACGGTTTGGTTTGTGGTCTGAGGGCTTAAACCGCCCAGACCGGACCGCGAACACCCCTAACAGAAGACGATGGAGACCCTGGTGAAACATAGAGCCTATAGTGATTTTCAAATTGCTCTTCAATTGGGTATCGAAAGACTCTCCTGCACCCCACCGAATGAAGATTTTCCTGGACTGCAGGAGAAGAGATCTGCCTCTGTCTTAACTCAACCCGAGCTTGAACTTGTCTTCAAGAATGAGTTCGGGGCAAAKAAAWTTTTYGGACTAACTGAAGCCTTCAAGTATTCAACCGATACACTTGAGTGGTTTCAGAAGGTTATCAGAGAGAGATTGGGCAGAACTCATGTGCCAAGAGAAGATGGGAAGCAACTCATTCATGAGATATCAACAGTCATCAGTTATCAAAGACTGCTTCTGCGCTTCTGGGATATATCTCAAGCTAGATCATGAATGGAGTTTTTAATTTTTTTTCCTTAATATGAAATGTCTTTTGTTTCCAGTATTGTAAGAATTCATCATCGAATGAAAATTTGGAATTTGATGCTTTTCTTTATATTAGTCTCTGTTCTTCAAAATTATTCATAGATTAGTTTATGTTTCTTCTTTCATTACTTAAAGGGAGATTGTTAGACCCCGTAATTTATAATTGTAAAAGTAATGAAGAACAATAAGTGATGAAGAACCAGAAGACCGATGAAGACATTAAGGCAGAATTGACCAAGTCTGGAGAAGAACCATAGGGTCGATGAACAACCAAAGATGCGATGGAAAGAGCCTCTTCATCACCCCTCTGGTCAACAACACTTAGAGTTTTCTTCCGCAATTCAACCAGAGGCATACGGTGAGGATATGAAGATAAGGTTGAATAATCATCATCCCATGAAAGACAGCGGGAGATGACAAATCGACAGCTGAATTTCAAGTTTATCTTAATTTATAGTTTAGATAAACTTTAATTGTTAGTAGAAGATTAGCTAAACAGTCTCACTAGATAATTATCTTCTGATTAGCCTTCTAGTATAAATAGGTGATTAGGCCTATTGTTAAAAAAGTCGCTTTTATGTTTTTCATATTAATTAAAGTGAAATCATTGGCACTCAAGATTATTCTTTGAATGTTCATACATTGTTCTTGAGTGTTCATCATTTTGTTCATTAAAACACTATAATTTGATTATTCTTAACTTGATTATTAGTGTTATTGAGAGATCTGGGATCAACAGGTTTCCAATTCCTAGTATATGTAGCTAATTTTCAAACCTCTAGTAATGGGTATGTGATTACTTTGAATTTGGTTTCGTTGAGACTTACGATGATTTCAACTATCATTTGAAGCTATTTACGCGATTTTAGAGTTGAATGCTTATCGATTTGAGTTGGATATTTTGAGTAGGATCCCTTGTTATGTCTAATTCAATTTCGAGTTGATAGATAAATGTTTAAGTCCGTAATTTCTTTTCGGTTTATTGAAGTAGCACACGACACACAATTGACATTTATGTTAAATGATGATGTTGTAAGATCGCATAATATAATTTTAACAATTGGCGCCCCATTGTCGTTTAGTGTTGGGTTTGTTTCACGTTAGTGCAATTGGCAATTAAGTTCTAAGTCCGTGACTAAGTTTGAGTAGCTAATTAGAGGTTAGTCGTAGAGTGTTCAAGGCTGATCATGCTTTTATAACGAACAGAATATTGTCGCGTGTCGACGTCCTAACCAACTTGGTTTCTTTTGAGAAAACGGGTTAAATGAGTCGATGATATATAATCCAAAGGATTAGTGATTGATGCTCATTGCTAGTCTCGTTCTTATTATTGTTTAAAGTTCTCAATTTATTTTGCATATTTAGGCTATTTATCAATCTTCCACCCCCTTTTTATATATAGATAAAAAAATTTATGAATTTGCACTCGGTTACGTCTTGGACTTACGATTAACACGAGTCCTTGAGAAGACGACCCTACTTATCGATATTACAAGTTGTGTTTAGAGATAATAGGCTTATCTTTATAAATTCTATTATTTGTCGGACTCGACACCCGTTATGTACATCCCAATTAATGATATGAGAGTTACATAGAAAAGACAATTATATAAATACCCTTTTCCACTTAGTTCACATATGTTTGTGAAATTGCAAATTTAAAGAATTAAAATTTTAATATGATAAATCACAACCGTTTATTGTAAGAATCAATAGCCAAGACTGGTTAACAAAGTTAACACAATAAACTTGGTTAACATTTGAACTAGCCCCTATATATATACATATATATATATATATTTGTATATATATATGTGTGTATATATATATATCAAGAAGTTTCATTTAGCCTTTCAAAAATAACCATAACAGCTCTGCTACCCTTCTAGAAACTTGACAGCTCCAAATAGTTCTCCTTGAATAGCAACTTTACAGAATCAACCCCTTTATACCAAGAGATCTCATGAAAATATCAACAGGTTTTTCAGAAGAGAGTAATTTTACAACTTTTATCACACCTGAACTGACCTTTTCACGAACTTGATGAATATCAATTTCTATATGTTTAGTGCACTCATGAAACATAGGATTATAAGTAACTTCTATTGTAGACTTGTTGTCACAATTTCTATTAAGAACCCAAATTATTTCATACGTGGCAGAAGCCATTCCTCTATATTCAAATTTAGCAGAAGAGCGAGAAACAGTATTATATTTCTTACTTTCCAAGAAACCATAGAATTTTCTAGGAACAAATAATAACCAGTAATAGATCGTCTAGAAGACAGACAATTACCACAATCAGCATCAACAAAAGCAGATAAGTGGAAAAAAAATTACCTTGTAAAGCTAACACCCTTTCTTGGTGAAGACTTCAAGTATCTAAGCACCCTTAATGCCAATTTAAGATGGGATTGATGAGGTGAATTCATATATTGACTTAAAAATGAACTGTAGAAGCTATGTCAGGTCTAGTTGCAAGAAGATATATTAACCTCCCAATTAACTTTTGTGTAACACCCATACCACACATTGCATGTAACACATACTTCATACACAAGAAATACATGTTTATACACCACATTGATCATTTAGTACAAGAATCTACTAGTACATAATACATAGTTCAAAAATTCAAAATACATTTCTTGCACTAATCCAGTTTCATCTAGCAAAACTATAGGGAAATTATCACATTTTCCATTTTCCCTTACCTTCTGCACTTTCTGCAACACATGTTTAAAATAATAAAACGAGGGTTAGACCGAAAGGTCTAGTGAGTTACCCTATTTATGTTATTGCAGGGTGATAATCACCAAAACTTTTATGTAAAATAATTCTTCATATATATAACAAATATATGAACAAGTACAAACATGATACCAATACCTTTCACTTTTCAAGTCAAATTCTCTGCTTGCAAACAATACATAAAATCCAAACAGGTTTGCACTAACCAAATTATCATAACGCCGCTTTTAAACCTTTCAAATCAAATAAGGTTTATTCAAAGTTTCAGGCGAAACCTGTTATCTCTTCCTCAATAACATCCCGACTATAATTTCCAATAAGAACCCTGATCCTAAACCTTTATGTCACAATGTAATAAAGATTCCAGACACGGTAATCTTAAAGGATATAATAGTAAGAGTTATATTACATAACACTCATACAAATGCCACCCTTATATCAAAATGTACACCTTTCCTTGATATGCCACCCTTATCCTATGGTACACCTCTCCTTGATATGCCACCCTTATTTCCCAATCAAAATATTTCACAAAACTATTCCATATAGAATAGACCGTAGTCAATGGAATATTATCAGTTCAAAAATCACCTTTATCAAAATTCCCACTTTATGATAAAAATTCATAATTTTTATAAATATTACTCAAGTCAAGTCCAAATCCGGTCAACTTAATCTTGACCGGACTTCATCTCCGGTCAAGACTTGATCGGTTTACCAAATCCGGAAAACACTTCATATTATGTCCGATTTAGTACTTAGATTAAAATTATCAACACTTTGTCCGGATTACTAATCCGGACAACACTATTCATACCATGACCAATTTAACAATATGGTCATTCCATAGTCGTATTCTTACTTCTCCGATTTAAACTCATAACCTGATTCAAAGTTTATAAATTGCTTGTCGTATAAACCGGCTAACTCAAATGATCGATTTACCCTTAAACCGGTTAAGGTATGTCTGATTTAGATCTAATCCGCTCAACCCTCATCCGGTTTAAGACCATATCGTTTAATGCCTTAGGCGGTTTAGCCTTAAACCGCTCACGCCTTGACCGATTAAGCTTAAAACCGCCCACCCTTTGTCCGGTTTAACTTAAAATCGCTGAACACTTATCCGAGTAAAACTTAAATCAGGTGTAAAGCTTTTAAAACATAATTTAATATGCAATTCAAGAGGTTCAAAACATTTTAACCACTCACCTTATGTAGTTTTAGCAAATGCAAACCAACTTGATTCCAAGTCAAACAAGCAATCTGGACAACTCTGTAAAATTTTCTCTCAATATTTCCAAAGAACCAACAAACTTTCTTTTGAAACCTTCACCCCATATTTATACCCCTTTCCACTTTTGGAAAGGTGGTTAAACGCCTCATGCATGCATGCATCACATACTTCACTTTATGCATGCATACATATTTCACTTTATGCATGCCTTTAATGAAATAACTATACTTGCAAGCATATACACATATACTCACACAAAATAACTATAATATCCGGTTTTGTTAATCAGTTGATTAGATAGTTAATTTCGAAATATTGAGATTAACTGTTTTTTTTTCTTTTGTTTGTGTGAGAGAAAGGTTTATATTGGTTTATTTAAATAAATTATTGGGGAGTGGAAGTCGGCTTCTTAGGCGCCGCCCCCAAGGAGTATACCACTTACTATTTATAGTAAGTTGGATGATGGAAAAAGGGGTGGGTTCACTTAGTAACATTCTCCTTATATTGTCTTTCCTTCTTCGGCAGAAAAAGAGATAAAAACTTCAACCAAGATTCTTGTTTAAGGTGAGTGTTAAATGCTTTAGAGTATCAGATTGTTTAAATTCAATTCAATTGCTATTATAACTGGTTTACAATGAATTACATTCCATATTATACGGATTATCTTTAAACCGGACAAGAGATGTCCGGGGTATTCCTTAAACCGGACAAGAGGTGTCCGGGGTTTATTCTAAACCGCCTAAGTGACAACCGGATTTGTCCTAAACCGCTTAAGAGGCAATCATATTCTCCTTAAACCGCCCAAGAGGCAACCGGAGTTTCCTTAAATCGGCCATGAGATGTCCGGATATGCCTAAATCGCTCAAGTGTTAATCGGGGTAATAATCTTCATGTGTTGTCCAGATTAGATATCCGGACAATGATTGACCGGATTCTATATCCGACTAAGTTGTCCGGATTCCATATCCGGGTAGTGTTGTCCGGATTTCAAATCCGGTAGATGATTGATTAGTCTTTATTTTGAATTAAAGTTCTTATCTTGGTAATGGCGGTGTTACCGCAATAGAGATGTAATGACAGTGTAACCGCGACAGTGATGTAATGGCGGTGTAACCGCAAGAGAGATGTAATGGCGGTGTAACCGCGAGAGAGATAAAATGGCGGTGTAACCGCAAGAGAGATGTAATGGCGGTGTAACCACGGGAGAGATGTAATGGCGGTGTAACCACGAGAAAGATGAAATGGCAGTGTATCTGTGAGAGAGATGTAATGGCGGTGTAATCGCGAGAGAGATATAATGGCGGTGTAACCGCGAGAGAGATGAAATGACGGTGTAACCGCGAGAGATATGTAATGGCGGTGAAACAGCGAGAGGAAAAGTTTCTATAACAAATTATAGATAAGATGTTGTATATATACAGGTTTGATTCTAAACTGCTAGTTTGGAAAATAAGTTGTTTGTATGAGATTTATACACTCACTAGACCTTTTGGGTCTAACACTCAGTTGTTGGAACTAACCGGTTTTGCAAGTCAACATACCTCGCAGGATAAAGGCAAGGGGAAAGTTTAGAATTGATGAAACTTTGTTGGTCATAAATATATTTAAGAAAGTTTTTGTTAGCCCGGGTTTTTTAAGCAATACTATATTTTGTTTTATGAGTATGTGTATGTGGATTATCTGTACATGGTAATTGTGGGTTGTTACAATAACCTATATGCCATGCATATTTCATGCATGCTTTCACATTATGCATACATTTTCTTATGCATAAAAATACATATTCTCACATGATCAAATAAAACAATTCATGATGCTTTCACGTATTCATATATCAAATAATCACGTATTAATTACCTCAGGTGATAACCAGGATCCAGTTATCACATTTTGATATCCAGTATAATCAGGTAAAGGAGGATCATTAGAAACAGTTCCAACTGAATCAGTAACAGTAAAATTCATATCCATAGGAGTGTTGACAGGTTTGCATCCAAGATATCCAAAGTCATTTAGAAGTTCTAAACAATATTTTCTTTGAGACATACATATGCCACTATCAAAATCAAGAACTTCAATTCCTAAGAAATTTTTTAATTTTCCAAGATCCTTAATCAGAAAATTAGCCTTTAAATAAGTTTTGACTTTATCAATTTCCAAGAAATTGTTCCCAGTTAGAATAATATCATCAACATATTCCAATAGAATACCAGATTCACCATATTTGGTAAATAAAGAATAGTCATTTATAGTTTGAGTAAAACCATTAGCGATAAGACAATATGACAACTTTGCATACCATTGACGTGATGCTTGCTTTAAACCGTAAAGGGACTTTAGGAGTTTACAAACTCTTTTATCACCATAATCAAAATACCCTTGAGGTAAAGTCATATAAACATCTTCAGATAAATCACCATACAAGAAAGTATTATTAACATCTAGTTGGAATAACGACCAACTATATTGAACTGCTAGAGCTACAATGCACCTACCAGTGACCATTTTTAAAATAGGAAAAAAAAATATTTCTTCATAATCAAGCCCCTCTCTCTGAGTGTACCCTTTGGCAACAAGGCGAGCTTTATGCCTTCCTATTTCTCCATATGACTTATATTTGATTTTATAAATCCATTTACATCCTATAGGTTCCCTCCCTATAGGTAAAATTAGTAATAACCCAAGTCCCATTTTTGTAAAGACTTCCATTTCATCATTCATAGCCATTATCCATTTCTTATCATTACAAGCTTGTGAGAAAGTTTTTGGTTCAATGGATTTATTTAATGTAAAACAAAATTTTTCAGAATTCAAATATGAGTAATTTACTACTCTTTCTAACCCATATTTAACTTTCCCTTCTATAACAACATCATCAAATTTATGAGGAAAATTTGAAGCTCTAGTCATTCTTCTAAGGGATTTAGATGTCCATTGATCAGTGGAGCTAGTGAAAGGACCCTCAGGGTGGAGACCAGAATTTTCAGCATTATCATGGCCTTGGTGAGCATCAAGGATTGCACCCCAGGTTCAATATCATCTCTGGCAGCTACCTTTGAGCTGCTCAGTGGTTGCAAACTGGCAGCTCCTTCAGTATTTACAAGTTGAAGAGTATTTATGCTACCTAGTTGCTGCCTACTGGCAGTTCTAAGTAGGCTACTACCAAGAAATGATGGTTGTCACTTTCCTCCTGAGGAGGTTGATCTGGAACCTCATCATTGGGAAGGGAACTAGAAGAATTAGTAGAGGAACCAAAAATGGAATCAAAGAAGTTTAAGGAATTTAATTCACTAGTAGTATGATAATCCATCTTATTCGATTTTAAATGGAAAAATATTTTCATAAAATCTCACATCACGAGTAAAAATTATCATATTTGTATCGAGACTAAACAATTTCTATCCCTTTTTAGAGTTAGCATATCCTAAAAGAACACATTTTTCAACTCTAGAAGAAAATTTATCAATTACATCAGTCTTAGTKGCCAAATAGAGACACCCAAAATTTCTTAGATGAGTTAAGACAGGTTGGAAACCGTACACAAGTTCATAAGGACATTTTCCTGTTAAAACAAAAGAAGGTGTTCTATTTACGAGATAGGTGGCAGTTAGAATATATTCACTCCACGTGTTCAAAGGTATACCACCCTGAAATATTAGAGCTCTAGCCATATTTAATAAGTGACGATGCTTGCGTTCCACAACCCTAGTTTGTTGGGGAGTATGAACATAAGACGTCTGATGAATAATACCTTTATTTTTAAAAAACTCACCTAAAGTGGAATTACTAAAATCAGTTCCATTATCACTTCTAAACACTTTAACATGAGTGCCTCAGTTCCATTTGGGTGATTTACTTTTAAATTTAAATCAGATATTTCAGCAACATTGTCCAAGTTTAAAAAACTAGATGTCATATGCTGATTAGCTCCAGAATCAATAATCCAACCAGCCTCATGGAAGATAGACAAACTTGTCATATTAGCAGAAACTGCCTCAGACGGGTTCTTTTGATCTAATAAGGCAAGAAGCTTAGCAACTTGTTCCTCGGAGAAGGGAATAGTGGATGAATTAGAAAGCTTTCCATTCCCATGAGAGTCTATTACACAAGTATTACTAGACAAGGATTTAAACCTTGATTTGGGGTCTTGATGGACTGTTTTGAAAATATTTTGGGAAGCCAATGAGTTTAAACATCTTTCAGTTGTATGACCAGACATACCATACTGTTTGCAAAGTAAGTTTGATGGTCTACCAAATCTTTTCTTATTATCATTAACTTTGCTAAAAAATGTATAATTCTGGCTTTTATTTCCAGAGGACACACTAGAGCCTCCAAGATGAGACTCTTCCATAGATATAAGAGAAGAAGCAGTTTTAACAGAAGGAAGAGGATCCCTTGAAAAAATGTTACTCCTAATAGGTTGATAGACATTATAAAGACCCATTAAGAACTAGATGAGTTTTATTAATTGACTGTGGTTAAAGAAATCATGAAAGGCATTACAAGTGTAAGTGGGAAGAGTAATAAGAACATCAAATTGTTTCCATAAAGAATTGAGCTTATGATAGTATTCCGAAACAGAGGAAACATTTTGGATTCAACAATTATTTTTTTTGGTAAAGGTTAAAGGTGATAGATCCATCAACCTTATCATAAGTTTCTTTCAATTCCTCCCAAACTTTGGAAGAGACTTTTGAAAAAAAAAAAAAAACTTATCCAAGAAATAGATCCTCAGTGACAGAAAATTAAAATCCAACTTAGGACAATAGAATTACATCTGTCCCATTGTTTTTGAAGAATAGGGTCATCGTTAGTTCTAACACACGTTCTCTCAAGAACCCAAGTTTGTTCTTGGTTTCAAGAGTCAAGATCATAGCAAAAGCCCATATTCTATAGTTATTAGTTCCATTTAATTTCAAATTTAGAAAGAAAGTTCCACTAGTGTCACTAGGATGCAAATACGAGGGGTCCCGAGAATCCAACTTTGTAATCTGGGATACTCCTTGATTCTTAATAACAACAGAGTGACCAACCATTTGGAGAAGAAAACAAACAAAGATAAAAAACCACAACGTGGGCACGATAGCAAAAAACAGGATTCCTAAAACACTCAAATGTTGCTAGGTCAAGCTAACTATCCAGCTATACACACAGAATCATAAAAACAGAAAATAGAAACCACCACAAACTATCCACTTCACAATAAAACACAGGAATAAAATAGGAAAAGTAGCACAAAGAAATATTGCCTATAGGCAATGATAGTGACTCAGTGACCTTGCTACCGACAAGAAAGGGAAAGAGACTTACAAAGGTCCAGAAAACAGCAGGCGGCCGAAAGAGCACCAGAGGTGACCCAAGAGTCGCACAAAAAAAAACATAAACAAAAGTTAGAAACAACAATCACAAGAAACAAAGATTTGAATCCACCTCAAACGAAAATCTCACTTTAAGAGATTTATAGACGAAAATCCAGACACAGAGGATAAGTTCTTCTATGGGATGGCAAAGATCGACTCCGACTCAACTGAATCAAATGACCAAGAGGTTTCTACTTCTGAATCAATTGATCTTTACACAAAGATCATTGATAATCTTGATTCTTGTCATTTGGAACATTACAAGCTAATAGAAAAACTTTCTCTTTGTGAAAAAGAAGTCATTCTTCTCACAGAGGAAAGAAACAGATTCTTTAAAATGTTCGAAGAAGCACAAACAAATTTTGTAAATTTGGAAAAATCTTCAAAATAAAAGTTTGCCGAGATTCAAAAAGAGTTGAAAAACATGGTGGATGAGTTAAGGAAGTTAGAGCATGAGAAATGCAATGTTACTTCTGTCAAAGATTTCTTCCAAAAAGAAAGAGAATTTTTGCACCAAGACGTTCTTGACAGAGAGCTCAAAATTAGAAAATTTCAAGAGGCTCAAAATGTTTACAAAAAGATAAAAGTTAACATGGGCAGAAGAGGTCTAGGTTTATCAGAATTTGATAACAAACCTGGTTTTAAATCCAACAAAACTCTTGAGAGTACCTTTAGATCCTCTAAGAATCTTAAAAGTAATATTCCTAACACTAAGTCCATTTTCAAAAGAAGAAGGCTGTTGGTTGCTCCAGACACAAAAACTTGTTTAACAATGGAAAATGTTGCTTTTGAAGACTATATTGACTCTTTCTCACCTTCTGAAAACCTTCTGAAAAGAAGGATTCCATTCCAAGGAGATTTATGAGACAGAGTCAGATAGAAATCTTTAAGTTTGGACAACCAAAAACTCAAGAAAACTGTGCTTTTGTGTGTACTATTCAGCCTCTTGAAAAAAAATTATCCTTAGAGGCTCCTGAATTGTTTCCAAAATACATCACAGAGCCTTCTGAAAATGAGTCTCTTTATAAAAAGATTTTTGACACAGAGCTCTCTGAAAAAGATATTTCTAAGCATGAATATGCCTCAGATCATGAAGAAAGTCCTACACAAGTTGTAGAAACTGATATCGATCTTGGGAAAAGAAAGAAGGAAACTCAAAGACAAAGTAACTCTCAATGCTCTTCCTCTGCAACTCAAAGACCAATTTACACTTGGCAACAATTGAGAAAATGGCCTCAATCTAACAATGCTTCTGTCTCAGTGATCGCAGGAAAACCAAAGAGGGGATCAATACAGAAGAGTTTTAAAAAGGATTTGAAAACGGAGCGTAGAATAGGGAAGGAATCTTGTAATGAGAAGCCCATACCCAAGAAGGGCTTTAAAAATAAAAACTCTGTACCCTTCTTTGATGATTTTAATGAAAATTTTAAGAAAGCTTCTTGCAATGTCTACTTCTGTGATTGTTTCAATATCATGCATTCTCTATCTAATAACATTCTCCATTCTTCCTGTTTAGTCTCTCACCCCAAGAGTCATGGTTCTGGGGTAAATAATAGACAAATTGGCAATTCTTCTTCCAAGAAAAATAAGACCAAATCAAAGGATGTTGTGGCATACCTCAAACAAGCTAATGTTAAAGGACCCAATTGGAAGTGGGTACCTAAATTAAACGTTGTCTGATTRCAGAAGCAGCAGCATGTGTCTACTTGGGTTGTTGACTCTGGTTGCTCGAGACACATGACTGGTACCATAGAGCTTTTGTCATCTTATTTAAAGCAAGAAGGAGGCTCTGTAGCGTTTGGTGGAAATCAGAAGGGGAAGATCAAAGGCTATGGGATGATCGTTAAGGGAGAAATAAAGATGAATCAAGTCTCGTATGTGGATGGACTAAAACACAATCTGATAAATGTTAGTCAATTGTGTGATAATGGTCTGGATGTGCTCTTCAAAGTCAAACACTGCATTATGTACAAAGCCGATACATTGATAGAGATGATGAGAGCCAATAGAAGAGGAGACCTGTATCTTATGTGCTTTGATTCTTTAGAACCCAAAGAGGAAGTAAGCCTTGTGTCCTCTGTGAAGAATGAAGAAGCTTGGCTCTGGCATACCAGGTTCTGTCATCTTAACTTTCATACTCTTGACAAGCTGGTAAGGATAAGTTTAGTCAAGAGATTGCCCAATAAAAAATTTGAAAAGGATCATCTTTGCTCATCTTGTGAAATGGGAAAACTCAAAAGGTCTTCTCATAAATCTAAGTCTGATCCTTCTTATGATAAGCCTTTGCAAATGCTTCATGTGGACCTCTGTGGTCCTATCTTTATGCAAAGTCTTGGAGGAAAGAAGTACATTATAGTACTCATTGATGTATTTTCAAGATTTACTTGGGTAGAGTTTATTAGAAAGAAATCTCAAGTTCCTTGTGTACTAATCATTCTCTTAAAGAGACTCCAAGTTCTTCATGCTCTTCAGGTTAGGGTACTTCAAAGTGATAATGGCACAGAGTTTAAGAATTCTATGATAGAAGAGTACATGGCCTCTGTTGGAATCACTCATAACTTCTCATCCCCAAGGACTCAACAACATAATGGAGTAGTGGAGAGGAAGAACAGGACACTAGTTGAAGCTGCCGGAACAATGCTGAATGCCTCTGGGCTACCACTCTCCTTCTCGGTAGAGGCTGTCTCTGCGGCTTGCTACATGCATAATAGGTCCTTGGTGGTAAAGAGATTTGAGAAGACACCCTATTTGCTTCTTTTCAACAGAAGACCAAACATCAAGTTCCTCCACGTGTTTGGATGTAAATGCTTTGTGCTGAATGACAGAGAGTCTGTAGGAAAATATGAGCCCAAGGGAGATGATGCAAT